>NW_026113108.1:0-41325 GCF_024323335.1 Lathyrus oleraceus | reverse complement strand
TTGTTAGAGTGTTGTGAGATGTAATTATGTACTTGCTTTGAGGTGTGGGTACTCGGGGTCTGGGGGTGGCTGAGGGTACATTATGCGTTGTAAAAAATTTCACTTGTTTTTCTTTGGTTGTCATTTGACAGCGACTGTTATATTTTCTCTCTGAATTTGGAATTTCCATGTTATGTCCTTGTGTTTGTGTATGTGTTATTTTAATTTCTCCATGTTGATATTTCTAACAATTGTTATCATAGCTTATGGTTCCATCCAGGGATAAGAGTTCTAAGTATGCTTTATGGTTGCAACTTTATCTGATCTTTCACATCAAGTGTTGTTGAGCTACTGTCAGAAGTTCCACTAGGTGGATTGGGCTAGATAAAATTGAGAGAATAATTATTTTTACATAAGTTAATGATTAATGCTCAGTACATGAGTACTTATTAACATTGATGAAAGGTCTACTATAAGATTATGTCAATAAAGAAGTTCATCAGAATTTTTCAAACTGGTTTTCGATATATGTGAAATTATTTGAGAAGTTTTTATACTTGTGGATTATAATTTTTCTTAATTTTAAATGAATCTACCAATGTTTTATAAAATTAAACAAAAAAGCAAGAATAAAATAAGAATGAAAGTACAAAATAGAGAAAGCAAATAATAATAAAATATCAAAATAGAAAAAAATGGCATATGATGGATATTAATAATTGAAACACTATATTAATAATTTAATTAATAAATATTTTTATTCAACAAATGTAGATTGCTACTTGTAGAAATTTATTTTCTTAATTTGAAATGAATCTACCATTTATTTTAAACAATGGAAAAAAAGCAGAACAAATATAGAAATAAAATGATCAAAAATTAAAAATAGGAAGAAAAGAAAGGCTTATGATGTATATATATTCAAACATGCTATTAATTTGAAATAAAGTAATAAATACATATGTTGCTGCCCAGGATTGAACTGGAGACCTCAGTGTGTAAGATGACGTGATAACCACTACACCACAACAACATTTGGTTATTCAACTATTTAATTCAATAAATATATATTAGAGATGGAAACAAATTATTAATTAAAATGACACTAATGACTATTTTACAATTGTATCTCTCAAGATTTGAACTCAATCTTTAGATTAATAGACTAAATTCTTCCAAATCACCAAAATATGTTAGTATAGATTGAAAATATACATGTTCAACAAGTCTCACACCATTTAGTTTTGTAAAGGAAGAGGGAGTTTAAGACTATATAATGGATTCAATTTATTCATTATAAAATGCATCAGTCAAAATACTTTAAACTTGTATTTGGCGTCTTCTATTTTTAATTCGCTTATACTCTTGTGTTATAGTGTTGTGAGATGTAATTATGTACTTGTTTTGAGGTGTGGATGTACGGGGTCTGGGGGTGGTTGAGGGTAAATTATGCGTTGTAACAATTTTACAGTCTTTCTTTGGTTGCCATTTGACAGCGGACTATATTTCTCTCTGAATTTGGAGTTCCATGTTATGTCCTTGTGTTTGTGTATGTGTTATTTTAATTCTCCATGTTGATATTTTTATAACAATTTTTATCATAGCTTTGGTTCCATCCAGGGATAAGAGTTCTAAGTATGCTTTATGGTTGCGACTTTATCTGAGCTTTCTGATCAAGTGTTGTGAGCTACTGTCAGAAGTTACTATATGGATTGGGCTAGATAAAATGAGAGAATAATTATTTTTTACATGTGGAAAGTTCAAATCAAATATGTGCTGATATGACAAGGATTACATAATATATGATTAATGCTCAGTACATGAGTATTTATTAACATTAATGAAAGGTCTACAATAATACTATGTAACAAAGAAGAAGTTTCATCATAATTTTCAAACTGGTTTTCGATATGTGGAAATTATTTGAGAATTTATACTTGTTGAATATTATTTTTCTTAATTTTGAACTGAATCTACCAATTGTTTTATAAAATTAAATAAAAAGCAAGAATAAAATAAGAATGAGAGTACAAAATAGAGAAAGCAAATAATAAAAAAATATCAAAATAAAAAAAAATATGGCATATGATGGATATTAATAATTGAAACACTTCTATTAATATGAAATAATAGTAACAAAAACAAAAAAGTAATAATTTATTTATTATAATAAATATTTTATAATCTACAAATCTTGATTTTATACTCTCGTGTTAGAGTGTTGTGAGATGTAATTATGTACTTGCTTTGAGGTGTGGGTGTACTCGGGGTCTGGGGGTGGCTGAGGGTACATTATGCGTTGTAAAAATTTCACTTGTTTTTCTTTGGTTGTCATTTGACAGCGACTGTTATATTTTCTCTCTGAATTTGGAATTTCCATGTTATGCCCTTGTGTTTGTGTATGTGTTATTTTAATTTCTCCATGTTGATATTTTCTAACAATTGTTATCATAGCTTATGGTTCCATCCAGGGATAAGAGTTCTAAGTATGCTTTATGGTTGCAACTTTATCTGATCTTTCACATCAAGTGTTGTTGAGCTACTGTCAGAAGTTCCACTAGGTGGATTGGGCTAGATAAAATCAGAGAATAATTATTTTTTACATAAGTTAATGATTAATGCTCAGTACATGAGTATTATTAACATTGATGAAAGGTCTACTATAAGATTATGTCAATAAAGAAGTTTCATCAGAATTTTTCAAACTGGTTTTCGATATGTGAAAATTATTTGAGAAGTTTTTATACTTGTGGATTATAATTTTTCTTAATTTTTAAATGAATCTACCAATTGTTTTATAAAATTAAACAAAAAAGCAAGAATAAAATAAGAATGAAAGTACAAATAGAGAAAGCAAATAATAATAAAATATCAAAATAGAAAAAAATGGCATATGATGGATATTAATAATTGAAACACTTATATTAATATTAAATAATAGTAAGAAAAACATAAATACAATAATTTAATAATTTAATTAATAAATATTTTTATATTCAACAAATGTAGATTGTATACTTGTAGAAATTTATTTTTCTTAATTTTGAAATGAATCTACCATTTATTTTAAACAATGGAAAAAAAGCAAGAACAAAATATAGAAATAAAATGATCAAAAATTAAAAATAGGAAGAAAAGAAAGGCTTATGATGTATATTAATTATTCAAACAATGCTATTAATATGAAATAATAGTAATAAATACATATGCTGCTGCCCAGGATTGAACTGGAGACCTTCAGTGTGTAAGACTGACGTGATAACCACTACACCACAGCAACATTTGGGTTATTCAACTAATTTAATTCAATACATATATATTAGAGATGGAAACAAATTATTAATTAAAATGACACTAATGACTATTTTACAATTGTATCTCTCAAGATTTGAACTCAATTTCTTTAGATTAATAGACTAAATTCTTCCAAATCACCAAAAATATGTTAGTATAGATTGAAAATATACATGTTCAACAAGTCTCACACCATTTAGTTTGTAAAGGAAGAGGGAGTTTAAGACTATATAATGGATTCAATTTATTCATTATAAAATGCATCAGTCAAAATACTTTAAACTTGTATTTGGCGTCTTCTATTTTTAATTCGCTTATACTCTTGTGTTATAGTGTTGTGAGATGTAATTATGTACTTGTTTTGAGGTGTGGATGTACTCGGGGTCTGGGGGTGGTTGACGGTAAATTATGCGTTGTAACAATTTTTACAGTCTTTTCTTTGGTTGCCATTTGACAGCGACTATTATATTTTTCTCTCTGAATTTGGAGTTTCCATGTTATGTCCTTGTGTTTGTGTATGTGTTATTTTAATTTCTCCATGTTGATATTTTATAACAATTTTTATCATAGCTTTTGGTTCCATCCAGGGATAAGAGTTCTAAGTATGCTTTATGGTTGCGACTTTATCTGAGCTTTCAGATCAAGTGTTGTTGAGCTACTGTCAGAAGTTCCACTATATGGATTAGGCTAGATAAAATTGAGAGAATAATTATTTTTTACATGTGGAAAGTTCAAATCAAATATGTGCTAATATGACAAGGATTACATAATATATTGATTAATGCTCAGTACATGAGTATTTATTAACATTAATGAAAGGTCTACAATAATACTATGTTAACAAAGAAGTTTCATCATAATTTTTCAAACTGGTTTTCGATATGTGGAAATTATTTGAGAATTTTTATACTTGTTGAATATTTTTTTTTTTAATTTTGAACTGAATCTACCAATGTTTATAAAATTAAATAAAAAGCAAGAATAAAATAAGAATGAGAGTACAAAATAGAGAAAGCAAATAATAAAAAAATATCAAAATAGAAAAAATATGGCATATGATGGATATTAATAATTGAAACACTTCTATTAATATGAAATAATAGTAACAAAAACAAAAAAGTAATAATTTAATTATTTTATTAATAAATATTTTTATAATCTACAAATCTTGATTTTATACTCTCGTGTTAGAGTGTTGTGAGATGTAATTATGTACTTGCTTTGAGGTGTGGGTGTACTCGGGGTCTGGGGGTGGCTGAGGGTACATTATGCGTTGTAAAAAATTTCACTTGTTTTCTTTGGTTGTCATTTGACACGACTGTTATATTTTTCTCTTTGAATTTGGAATTTCCATGTTATGTCCTTGTGTTTGTGTATGTGTTATTTTAATTTCTCCATGTTGATATTTTCTAACAATTGTTATCATAACTTATGGTTCCATCCAGGGATAAGAGTTCTAAGTATGCTTTATGGTTGCAACTTTATCTGATCTTTCACATCAAGTGTTGTTGAGCTACTGTCAGAAGTTCCACTAGGTGGATTGGGCTAGATAAAATTGAGAGAATAATTATTTTTTACATAAGTTAATGATTAATGCTCAGTACATGAGTATTATTAACATTGATGAAAGGTCTACTATAAGATTATGTCAATAAAGAAGTTTCATCAGAATTTTTCAAACTGGTTTTCGATATGTGGAAATTATTTGAGAAGTTTTATACTTGTGGATTATAATTTTTCTTAATTTTAAATGAATCTACCAATTGTTTTATAAAATTAAACAAAAAAGCAAGAATAAAATAAGAATGAAAGTACAAAATAGAGAAAGCAAATAATAATAAAATATCAAAATAGAAAAAAATGGCATATGATGGATATTAATAATTGAAACACTTATATAATATAAATAATAGTAAGAAAAACATAAATACAATAATTTAATTTTAATTAATAAATATTTTTATATTCAACAAATGTAGATTTTATACTTGTAGAAATTTATTTTTCTTAATTTTGAAATGAATCTACCATTTATTTTAACAATGGAAAAAAAGCAAGAACAAAATATAGAAATAAAATGATCAAAAATTAAAAATAGGAAGAAAAGAAAGGCTTATGATGTATATTAATTATTAAACAATGCTATTAATATGAAATAATAGTAATAAATACATATGTTGCTGCCCAGGATTGAACTGGAGACCTTCAGTGTGTAAGACTGACGTGATAACCACTACACCACAGCAACATTGGGTTATTCAACTAATTTAATTCAATACATATATATTAGAGATGGAAACAAATTATTAATTAAAATGACACTAATGACTATTTTACAATTGTATCTCTCAAGATTTGAACTCAATTTCTTTCGATTAATAGACTAAATTCTTCCAAATCACCAAAAATATGTTAGTATAAATTGAAAATATACATGTTCAACAAGTCTCACACCATTTAGTTTAGTAAAGGAAGAGGGATTTTAAGACTATATAACGGATTCAATTTATTCATTATAAAATGCATCAGTCAAAAATACTTTAAACTTGTATTTGGCGTCTTCTATTTTTAATTCGCTTATACTCTTGTGTTATAGTGTTGTGAGATGTAATTATGTACTTGTTTTGAGGTGTGGATGTACTCGGGGTCTGGGGGTGGTTGACGGTAAATTATGCGTTGTAACAATTTTTACAGTCTTTTCTTTGGTTGCCATTTGACAGCGACTATAATATTTTTCTCTCTGAATTTGGAGTTTCCATGTTATGTCCTTGTGTTTGTGTATGTGTTATTTTAATTTCTCCATGTTGATATTTTATAACAATTTTTATCATAGCTTTTGGTTCCATCCAGGGATAAGAGTTCTAAGTATGCTTTATGGTTGCGACTTTATCTGAGCTTTCAGATCAAGTGTTGTTGAGCTACTGTCAGAAGTTCCACTATATGGATTAGGCTAGATAAAATTGAGAGAATAATTATTTTTTACATGTGGAAAGTTCAAATCAAATATGTGCTAATATGACAAGGATTACATAATATATTGATTAATGCTCAGTACATGAGTATTTATTAACATTAATGAAAGGTCTACAATAATACTATGTTAACAAAGAAGTTTCATCATAATTTTTCAAACTGGTTTTCGATATGTGGAAATTATTTGAGAATTTTTATACTTGTTGAATATTTTTTTTTTTTAATTTTGAACTGAATCTACCAATAGTTTTATAAAATTAAATAAAAAGCAAGAATAAAATAAGAATGAGAGTACAAAATAGAGAAAGCGAATAATAAAAAAATATCAAAATAGAAAAAACATGGCATATGATGGATATTAATAATTGAAACACTTCTATTAATATGAAATAATAGTAACAAAAACAAAAAAGTAATAATTTAATTATTTTATTAATAAATATTTTTATAATCTACAAATCTTGATTTTATACTCTCGTGTTAGAGTGTTGTGAGATGTAATTATGTACTTGCTTTGAGGTGTGGGTGTACTCGGGGTCTGGGGGTGGCTGAGGGTACATTATGCGTTGTAAAAATTTCACTTGTTTTTCTTTGGTTGTCATTTGACAGCGACTGTTATATTTTTCTCTCTGAATTTGGAATTTCCATGTTATGTCCTTGTGTTTGTGTATGTGTTATTTTAATTTCTCCATGTTGATATTTTCTAACAATTGTTATCATAGCTTATGGTTCCATCCAGGGATAAGAGTTCTAAGTATGCTTTATGGTTGCAACTTTATCTGATCTTTCACATCAAGTGTTGTTGAGCTACTGTCAGAAGTTCCACTAGGTGGATTGGGCTAGATAAAATTGAGAGAATAATTATTTTTTACATAAGTTAATGATTAATGCTCAGTACATGAGTATTTATTAACATTGATGAAAGGTCTACTATAAGATTATGTCAATAAAGAAGTTTCATCAGAATTTTTCAAACTGGTTTTCGATATGTGGAAATTATTTGAGAAGTTTTTATACTTGTGGATTATAATTTTTCTTAATTTTTAAATGAATCTACCAATTGTTTTATAAAATTAAACAAAAAGCAAGAATAAAATAAGAATGAAAGTACAAAATAGAGAAAGCAAATAATAATAAAATATCAAAATAGAAAAAAATGGCATATGATGGATATTAATAATTGAAACACTTATATTAATATTAAATAATAGTAAGAAAAACATAAATACAATAATTTAATAATTTAATTAATAAATATTTTATATTCAACAAATGTAGATTGTATACTTGTAGAAATTTATTTTTCTTAATTTTGAAATGAATCTACCATTTATTTTAAACAATGGAAAAAAAGCAAGAACAAAATATAGAAATAAAATGATCAAAAATTAAAAATAGGAAGAAAAGAAAGGCTTATGATGTATATTAATTATTCAAACAATGCTATTAATATGAAATAATAGTAATAAATACATATGCTGCTGCCCAGGATTGAACTGGAGACCTTCAGTGTGTAAGACTGACGTGATAACCACTACACCACAGCAACATTTGGGTTATTCAACTAATTTAATTCAATACATATATATTAGAGATGGAAACAAATTATTAATTAAAATGACACTAATGACTATTTTACAATTGTATCTCTCAAGATTTGAACTCAATTTCTTTCGATTAATAGACTAAATTCTTCCAAATCACCAAAAATATGTTAGTATAGATTGAAAATATACATGTTCAACAAGTCTCACACCATTTAGTTTTGTAAAGGAAGAGGGAGTTTAAGACTATATAATGGATTCAATTTATTCATTATAAAATGCATCAGTCAAAAATACTTTAAACTTGTATTTGGCGTCTTCTATTTTTAATTCGCTTATACTCTTGTGTTATAGTGTTGTGAGATGTAATTATGTACTTGTTTTGAGGTGTGGATGTACTCGGGGTCTGGGGGTGGTTGAGGGTAAATTATGCGTTGTAACAATTTTTACAGTCTTTTCTTTGGTTGCCATTTGACAGCGACTATTATATTTTTCTCTCTGAATTTGGAGTTTCCATGTTATGTCCTTGTGTTTGTGTATGTGTTATTTTAATTTCTCCATGTTGATATTTTATAACAATTTTTATCATAGCTTTTGGTTCCATCCAGGGATAAGAGTTCTAAGTATGCTTTATGGTTGCGACTTTATCTGAGCTTTCAGATCAAGTGTTGTTGAGCTACTGTCAGAAGTTCCACTATATGGATTAGGCTAGATAAAATTGAGAGAATAATTATTTTTTACATGTGGAAAGTTCAAATCAAATATGTGCTGATATGACAAGGATTACATAATATATTGATTAATGCTCAGTACATGAGTATTTATTAACATTAATGAAAGGTCTACAATAATACTATGTAACAAAGAAGTTTCATCATAATTTTTCAAACTGGTTTTCCATATGTGGAAAATATTTGAGAATTTTTATACTTGTTGAATATTATTTTTCTTAATTTTGAACTGAATCTACCAATTGTTTTATAAAATTAAATAAAAAGCAAGAATAAAATAAGAATGAGAGTACAAAATAGAGAAAGCAAATAATAAAAAAAATATCAAAATAGAAAAAATATGGCATATGATGGATATTAATAATTGAAACACTTCTATTAATATGAAATAATAGTAACAAAAACAAAAAAGTAATAATTTAATTATTTTATTAATAAATATTTTTATAATCTACAAATCTTGATTTTATACTCTCGTGTTAGAGTGTTGTGAGATGTAATTATGTACTTGCTTTGAGGTGTGGGTGTACTCGGGGTCTGGGGGTGGCTGAGGGTACATTATGCGTTGTAAAAAATTTCACTTGTTTTTCTTTGGTTGTCATTTGACAGCGACTGTTATATTTTTCTCTCTGAATTTGGAATTTCCATGTTATGTCCTTGTGTTTGTGTATGTGTTATTTTAATTTCTCCATGTTGATATTTTCTAACAATTGTTATCATAGCTTATGGTTCCATCCAGGGATAAGAGTTCTAAGTATGCTTTATGGTTGCAACTTTATCTGATCTTTCACATCAAGTGTTGTTGAGCTACTGTCAGAAGTTCCACTAGGTGGATTGGGCTAGATGAAAATGAGAGAATAATTATTTTTTACATAAGTTATTGATTAATGCTCAGTACATGAGTTATTATTAACATTGATGAAAGTCTACTATAAGATTATGTCAATAAAGAAGTTTCATCAGAATTTTTCAAACTGGTTTTCGATATGTGGAAATTATTTGAGAAGTTTTTATACTTGTGGATTATAATTTTTCTTAATTTTTAAATGAATCTACCAATTGTTTTATAAAATTAAACAAAAAAGCAAGAATAAAATAAGAATGAAAGTACAAAATAGAGAAAGCAAATAATAATAAAATATCAAAATAGAAAAAAATGGCATATGATGGATATTAATAATTGAAACACTTATATTAATATTAAATAATAGTAAGAAAAACATAAATACTATAATTTAATTATTTTTTATTAATAAATATTTTTATATTCAACAAATGTAGATTTTATACTTGTAGAAATTTATTTTTCTTAATTTTGAAATGAATCTACCATTTATTTTATACAATGGAAAAAAAGCAAGAACAAAATATAGAAATAAAATGATCAAAAATTAAAAATAGGAAGAAAAGAAAGGCTTATGATGTATATTAATTATTCAAACAATGCTATTAATTTGAAATAAAAGTAATAAATACATATGTTGCTGCCCAGGATTGAACTGGAGACCTTCAGTGTGTAAGATTGACGTGATAACCACTACACCACAACAACATTTGGGTTATTCAACTAATTTAATTCAATACATATATATTAGAGATGGAAACAAATTATTAATTAAAATGACACTAATGACTATTTTACAATTGTATCTCTCAAGATTTGAACTCAATTTCTTTCGATTAATAGACTAAATTCTTCCAAATCACCAAAAATATGTTAGTATAGATTGAAAATATACATGTTCAACAAGTCTCACACCATTTAGTTTTGTAAAGGAAGAGGGAGTTTAAGACTATATAATGGATTCAATTTATTCATTATAAAATGCATCAGTCAAAAATACTTTAAACTTGTATTTGGCGTCTTCTATTTTTAATTCGCTTATACTCTTGTGTTATAGTGTTGTGAGATGTAATTATGTACTTGTTTTGAGGTGTGGATGTACTCGGGGTCTGGGGGTGGTTGAGGGTAAATTATGCGTTGTAACAATTTTTACAGTCTTTTCTTTGGTTGCCATTTGACAGCGACTATTATATTTTTCTCTCTGAATTTGGAGTTTCCATGTTATGTCCTTGTGTTTGTGTATGTGTTATTTTAATTTCTCCATGTTGATATTTTATAACAATTTTTATCATAGCTTTTGGTTCCATCCAGGGATAAGAGTTCTAAGTATGCTTTATGGTTGCGACTTTATCTGAGCTTTCAGATCAAGTGTTGTTGAGCTACTGTCAGAAGTTCCACTATATGGATTAGGCTAGATAAAATTGAGAGAATAATTATTTTTTACATGTGGAAAGTTCAAATCAAATATGTGCTAATATGACAAGGATTACATAATATATTGATTAATGCTCAGTACATGAGTATTTATTAACATTAATGAAAGGTCTACAATAATACTATGTTAACAAAGAAGTTTCATCATAATTTTTCAAACTGGTTTTCCATATGTGGAAATTATTTGAGAATTTTTATACTTGTTGAATATTATTTTTCTTAATTTTGAACTGAATCTACCAATTGTTTTATAAAATTAAATAAAAAGCAAGAATAAAATAAGAATGAGAGTACAAAATAGAGAAAGCCAATAATAAAAAAAATTCAAAATAGAAAAAATATGGCATATGATGGATATTAATAATTGAAACACTTCTATTAATATGAAATAATAGTAACAAAAACAAAAAAGTAATAATTTAATTATTTTATTAATAAATATTTTATAATCTACAAATCTTGATTTTATACTCTCGTGTTAGAGTGTTGTGAGATGTAATTATGTACTTGCTTTGAGGTGTGGGTGTACTCGGGGTCTGGGGGTGGCTGAGGGTACATTATGCGTTGTAAAAATTTCACTTGTTTTTCTTTGGTTGTCATTTGACAGCGACTGTTATATTTTTATCTCTGAATTTGGAATTTCCATGTTATGTCCTTGTGTTTGTGTATGTGTTATTTTAATTTCTCCATGTTGATATTTTCTAACAATTGTTATCATAGCTTATGGTTCCATCCAGGGATAAGAGTTCTAAGTATGCTTTATGGTTGCAACTTTATCTGATCTTTCACATCAAGTGTTGTTGAGCTACTGTCAGAAGTTCCACTAGGTGGATTGGGCTAGATGAAAATGAGAGAATAATTATTTTTTACATAAGTTATTGATTAATGCTCAGTACATGAGTTATTATTAACATTGATGAAAGTTGTACTATAAGATTATGTCAATAAAGAAGTTTCATCAGAATTTTTCAAACTGGTTTTCGATATGTGGAAATTATTTGAGAAGTTTTTATACTTGTGGATTATAATTTTTCTTAATTTTTAAATGAATCTACCAATTGTTTTATAAAATTAAACAAAAAAGCAAGAATAAAATAAGAATGAAAGTACAAAATAGAGAAAGCAAATAATAATAAAATATCAAAATAGAAAAAAATGGCATATGATGGATATTAATAATTGAAACACTTATATTAATATTAAATAATAGTAAGAAAAACATAAAGATAATAATTTAATTATTTTTATTAATAAATATTTTTATATTCAACAAATGTAGATTTTATACTTGTAGAAATTTATTTTTCTTAATTTTGAAATGAATCTACCATTTATTTTAAACAATGGAAAAAAAGCAAGAACAAAATATAGAAATAAAATGATCAAAAATTAAAAATAGGAAGAAAAGAAAGGCTTATGATGTATATTAATTATTCAAACAATGCTATTAATTTGAAATAATAGTAATAAATACATATGTTGCTGCCCAGGATTGAACTGGAGACCTTCAGTGTGTAAGACTGACGTGATAACCACTACACCACAGCAACATTTGGGTTATTCAACTAATTTAATTCAATACATATATATTAGAGATGGAAACAAATTATTAATTAAAATGACACTAATGACTATTTTACAATTGTATCTCTCAAGATTTGAACTCAATTTCTTTAGATTAATAGACTAAATTCTTCCAAATCACCAAAAATATGTTAGTATAGATTGAAAATATACATGTTCAACAAGTCTCACACCATTTAGTTTTGTAAAGGAAGAGGGAGTTTAAGACTATATAATGGATTCAATTTATTCATTATAAAATGCATCAGTCAAAAATACTTTAAACTTGTATTTGGCGTCTTCTATTTTTAATTCGCTTATACTCTTGTGTTATAGTGTTGTGAGATGTAATTATGTACTTGTTTTGAGGTGTGGATGTACTCGGGGTCTGGGGGTGGTTGAGGGTAAATTATGCGTTGTAACAATTTTTACAGTCTTTTCTTTGGTTGCCATTTGACAGCGACTATTATATTTTTCTCTCTGAATTTGGAGTTTCCATGTTATGTCCTTGTGTTTGTGTATGTGTTATTTTAATTTCTCCATGTTGATATTTTATAACAATTTTTATCATAGCTTTTGGTTCCATCCAGGGATAAGAGTTCTAAGTATGCTTTATGGTTGCGACTTTATCTGAGCATTCAGATCAAGTGTTGTTGAGCTACTGTCAGAAGTTCCACTATATGGATTGGGCTAGATAAAATTGAGAGAATAATTATTTTTTACATGTGGAAAGTTCAAATCAAATATGTGCTGATATGACAAGGATTACATAATATATTGATTAATGCTCAGTACATGAGTATTTATTAACATTAATGAAAGGTCTACAATAATACTATGTTAACAAAGAAGTTTCATCATAATTTTTCAAACTGGTTTTCCATATGTGGAAATTATTTGAGAATTTTTATACTTGTTGAATATTATTTTTCTTAATTTTGAACTGAATCTACCAATAGTTTTATAAAATTAAATAAAAAGCAAGAATAAAATAAGAATGAGAGTACAAAATAGAGAAAGCAAATAATAAAAAAATATCAAAATAGAAAAAACATGGCATATGATGGATATTAATAATTGAAACACTTCTATTAATATGAAATAATAGTAACAAAAACAAAAAAGTAATAATTTAATTATTTTATTAATAAATATTTTTATAATCTACAAATCTTGATTTTATACTCTCGTGTTAGAGTGTTGTGAGATGTAATTATGTACTTGCTTTGAGGTGTGGGTGTACTCGGGGTCTGGGGGTGGCTGAGGGTACATTATGCGTTGTAAAAAATTTCACTTGTTTTTCTTTGGTTGTCATTTGACAGCGACTGTTATATTTTTCTCTCTGAATTTGGAATTTCCATGTTATGTCCTTGTGTTTGTGTATGTGTTATTTTAATTTCTCCATGTTGATATTTTCTAACAATTGTTATCATAGCTTATGGTTCCATCCAGGGATAAGAGTTCTAAGTATGCTTTATGGTTGCAACTTTATCTGATCTTTCACATCAAGTGTTGTTGAGCTACTGTCAGAAGTTCCACTAGGTGGATTGGGCTAGATAAAATTGAGAGAATAATTATTTTTTACATAAGTTAATGATTAATGCTCAGTACATGAGTATTTATTAACATTGATGAAAGGTCTACTATAAGATTATGTCAATAAAGAAGTTTCATCAGAATTTTTCAAACTGGTTTTCGATATGTGAAAATTATTTGAGAAGTTTTTATACTTGTGGATTATAATTTTTCTTAATTTTTAAATGAATCTACCAATTGTTTTATAAAATTAAACAAAAAAGCAAGAATAAAATAAGAATGAAAGTACAAAATAGAGAAAGCAAATAATAATAAAATATCAAAATAGAAAAAAATGGCATATGATGGATATTAATAATTGAAACACTTATATTAATAATTTAATTAATAAATATTTTTATATTCAACAAATGTAGATTGCTACTTGTAGAAATTTATTTTTCGTAATTTTGAAATGAATCTACCATTTATTTTAAACAATGGAAAAAAAGCAAGAACAAAATATAGAAATAAAATGATCAAAAATTAAAAATAGGAAGAAAAGAAAGGCTTATGATGTATATTAATTATTCAAACAATGCTATTAATTTGAAATAATAGTAATAAATACATATGTTGCTGCCCAGGATTGAACTGGAGACCTTCAGTGTGTAAGACTGACGTGATAACCACTACACCACAACAACATTTGGGTTATTCAACTAATTTAATTCAATAAATATATATTAGAGATGGAAACAAATTATTAATTAAAATGACACTAATGACTATTTTACAATTGTATCTCTCAAGATTTGAACTCAATTTCTTTCGATTAATAGACTAAATTCTTCCAAATCACCAAAAATATGTTAGTATAGATTGAAAATATACATGTTCAACAAGTCTCACACCATTTAGTTTTGTAAAGGAAGAGGGAGTTTAAGACTATATAATGGATTCAATTTATTCATTATAAAATGCATCAGTCAAAAATACTTTAAACTTGTATTTGGCGTCTTCTATTTTTAATTCGCTTATACTCTTGTGTTATAGTGTTGTGAGATGTAATTATGTACTTGTTTTGAGGTGTGGATGTACTCGGGGTCTGGGGGTGGTTGAGGGTAAATTATGCGTTGTAACAATTTTTACAGTCTTTTCTTTGGTTGCCATTTGACAGCGACTATTATATTTTTCTCTCTGAATTTGGAGTTTCCATGTTATGTCCTTGTGTTTGTGTATGTGTTATTTTAATTTCTCCATGTTGATATTTTATAACAATTTTTATCATAGCTTTTGGTTCCATCCAGGGATAAGAGTTCTAAGTATGCTTTATGGTTGCGACTTTATCTGAGCTTTCAGATCAAGTGTTGTTGAGCTACTGTCAGAAGTTCCACTATATGGATTAGGCTAGATAAAATTGAGAGAATAATTATTTTTTACATGTGGAAAGTTCAAATCAAATATGTGCTGATATGACAAGGATTACATAATATATTGATTAATGCTCAGTACATGAGTATTTATTAACATTAATGAAAGGTCTACAATAATACTATGTTAACAAAGAAGTTTCATCATAATTTTTCAAACTGGTTTTCCATATGTGGAAATTATTTGAGAATTTTTATACTTGTTGAATATTATTTTTCTTAATTTTGAACTGAATCTTCCAATAGTTTTATAAAATTAAATAAAAAGCAAGAATAAAATAAGAATGAGAGTACAAAATAGAGAAAGCAAATAATAAAAAAATATCAAAATAGAAAAAACATGGCATATGATGGATATTAATAATTGAAACACTTCTATTAATATGAAATAATAGTAACAAAAACAAAAAAGTAATAATTTAATTATTTTATTAATAAATATTTTTATAATCTACAAATCTTGATTTTATACTCTCGTGTTAGAGTGTTGTGAGATGTAATTATGTACTTGCTTTGAGGTGTGGGTGTACTCGGGGTCTGGGGGTGGCTGAGGGTACATTATGCGTTGTAAAAAATTTCACTTGTTTTTCTTTGGTTGTCATTTGACAGCGACTGTTATATTTTTCTCTCTGAATTTGGAATTTCCATGTTATGTCCTTGTGTTTGTGTATGTGTTATTTTAATTTCTCCATGTTGATATTTTCTAACAATTGTTATCATAGCTTATGGTTCCATCCAGGGATAAGAGTTCTAAGTATGCTTTATGGTTGCAACTTTATCTGATCTTTCACATCAAGTGTTGTTGAGCTACTGTCAGAAGTTCCACTAGGTGGATTGGGCTAGATAAAATTGAGAGAATAATTATTTTTTACATAAGTTAATGATTAATGCTCAGTACATGAGTATTTATTAACATTGATGAAAGGTCTACTATAAGATTATGTCAATAAAGAAGTTTCATCAGAATTTTTCAAACTGGTTTTCGATATGTGGAAATTATTTGAGAAGTTTTTATACTTGTGGATTATAATTTTTCTTAATTTTTAAATGAATCTACCAATTGTTTTATAAAATTAAACAAAAAAGCAAGAATAAAATAAGAATGAAAGTACAAAATAGAGAAAGCAAATAATAATAAAATATCAAAATAGAAAAAAATGGCATATGATGGATATTAATAATTGAAACACTTATATTAATATTAAATAATAGTAAGAAAAACATAAATACTATAATTTAATAATTTAATTAATAAATATTTTTATATTCAACAAATGTAGATTGTATACTTGTAGAAATTTATTTTTCTTAATTTTGAAATGAATCTACCATTTATTTTAAACAATGGAAAAAAAGCAAGAACAAAATATAGAAATAAAATGATCAAAAATTAAAAATAGGAAGAAAAGAAAGGCTTATGATGTATATTAATTATTCAAACAATGCTATTAATATGAAATAATAGTAATAAATACATATGTTGCTGCCCAGGATTGAACTGGAGACCTTCAGTGTGTAAGACTGACGTGATAACCACTACACCACAGCAACATTTGGGTTATTCAACTAATTTAATTCAATACATATATATTAGAGATGGAAACAAATTATTAATTAAAATGACACTAATGACTATTTTACAATTGTATCTCTCAAGATTTGAACTCAATTTCTTTAGATTAATAGACTAAATTCTTCCAAATCACCAAAAATATGTTAGTATAGATTGAAAATATACATGTTCAACAAGTCTCACACCATTTAGTTTTGTAAAGGAAGAGGGAGTTTAAGACTATATAATGGATTCAATTTATTCATTATAAAATGCATCAGTCAAAAATACTTTAAACTTGTATTTGGCGTCTTCTATTTTTAATTCGCTTATACTCTTGTGTTATAGTGTTGTGAGATGTAATTATGTACTTGTTTTGAGGTGTGGATGTACTCGGGGTCTGGGGGTGGTTGAGGGTAAATTATGCGTTGTAACAATTTTTACAGTCTTTTCTTTGGTTGCCATTTGACAGCGACTATTATATTTTTCTCTCTGAATTTGGAGTTTCCATGTTATGTCCTTGTGTTTGTGTATGTGTTATTTTAATTTCTCCATGTTGATATTTTATAACAATTTTTATCATAGCTTTTGGTTCCATCCAGGGATAAGAGTTCTAAGTATGCTTTATGGTTGCGACTTTATCTGAGCTTTCAGATCAAGTGTTGTTGAGCTACTGTCAGAAGTTCCACTATATGGATTAGGCTAGATAAAATTGAGAGAATAATTATTTTTTACATGTGGAAAGTTCAAATCAAATATGTGCTGATATGACAAGGATTACATAATATATTGATTAATGCTCAGTACATGAGTATTTATTAACATTAATGAAAGGTCTACAATAATACTATGTTAACAAAGAAGTTTCATCATAATTTTTCAAACTGGTTTTCGATATGTGGAAATTATTTGAGAATTTTTATACTTGTTGAATATTATTTTTCTTAATTTTGAACTGAATCTACCAATAGTTTTATAAAATTAAATAAAAAGCAAGAATAAAATAAGAATGAGAGTACAAAATAGAGAAAGCAAATAATAAAAAAATATCAAAATAGAAAAAACATGGCATATGATGGATATTAATAATTGAAACACTTCTATTAATATGAAATAATAGTAACAAAAACAAAAAAGTAATAATTTAATTATTTTATTAATAAATATTTTTATAATCTACAAATCTTGATTTTATACTCTCGTGTTAGAGTGTTGTGAGATGTAATTATGTACTTGCTTTGAGGTGTGGGTGTACTCGGGGTCTGGGGGTGGCTGAGGGTACATTATGCGTTGTAAAAAATTTCACTTGTTTTTCTTTGGTTGTCATTTGACAGCGACTGTTATATTTTTCTCTCTGAATTTGGAATTTCCATGTTATGTCCTTGTGTTTGTGTATGTGTTATTTTAATTTCTCCATGTTGATATTTTCTAACAATTGTTATCATAGCTTATGGTTCCATCCAGGGATAAGAGTTCTAAGTATGCTTTATGGTTGCAACTTTATCTGATCTTTCACATCAAGTGTTGTTGAGCTACTGTCAGAAGTTCCACTAGGTGGATTGGGCTAGATAAAATTGAGAGAATAATTATTTTTTACATAAGTTAATGATTAATGCTCAGTACATGAGTATTTATTAACATTGATGAAAGGTCTACTATAAGATTATGTCAATAAAGAAGTTTCATCAGAATTTTTCAAACTGGTTTTCGATATGTGGAAATTATTTGAGAAGTTTTTATACTTGTGGATTATAATTTTTCTTAATTTTTAAATGAATCTACCAATTGTTTTATAAAATTAAACAAAAAAGCAAGAATAAAATAAGAATGAAAGTACAAAATAGAGAAAGCAAATAATAATAAAATATCAAAATAGAAAAAAATGGCATATGATGGATATTAATAATTGAAACACTTATATTAATATTAAATAATAGTAAGAAAAACATAAATACTATAATTTAATAATTTAATTAATAAATATTTTTATATTCAACAAATGTAGATTGTATACTTGTAGAAATTTATTTTTCTTAATTTTGAAATGAATCTACCATTTATTTTAAACAATGGAAAAAAAGCAAGAACAAAATATAGAAATAAAATGATCAAAAATTAAAAATAGGAAGAAAAGAAAGGCTTATGATGTATATTAATTATTCAAACAATGCTATTAATATGAAATAATAGTAATAAATACATATGTTGCTGCCCAGGATTGAACTGGAGACCTTCAGTGTGTAAGACTGACGTGATAACCACTACACCACAGCAACATTTGGGTTATTCAACTAATTTAATTCAATACATATATATTAGAGATGGAAACAAATTATTAATTAAAATGACACTAATGACTATTTTACAATTGTATCTCTCAAGATTTGAACTCAATTTCTTTAGATTAATAGACTAAATTCTTCCAAATCACCAAAAATATGTTAGTATAGATTGAAAATATACATGTTCAACAAGTCTCACACCATTTAGTTTTGTAAAGGAAGAGGGAGTTTAAGACTATATAATGGATTCAATTTATTCATTATAAAATGCATCAGTCAAAAATACTTTAAACTTGTATTTGGCGTCTTCTATTTTTAATTCGCTTATACTCTTGTGTTATAGTGTTGTGAGATGTAATTATGTACTTGTTTTGAGGTGTGGATGTACTCGGGGTCTGGGGGTGGTTGAGGGTAAATTATGCGTTGTAACAATTTTTACAGTCTTTTCTTTGGTTGCCATTTGACAGCGACTATTATATTTTTCTCTCTGAATTTGGAGTTTCCATGTTATGTCCTTGTGTTTGTGTATGTGTTATTTTAATTTCTCCATGTTGATATTTTATAACAATTTTTATCATAGCTTTTGGTTCCATCCAGGGATAAGAGTTCTAAGTATGCTTTATGGTTGCGACTTTATCTGAGCTTTCAGATCAAGTGTTGTTGAGCTACTGTCAGAAGTTCCACTATATGGATTAGGCTAGATAAAATTGAGAGAATAATTATTTTTTACATGTGGAAAGTTCAAATCAAATATGTGCTGATATGACAAGGATTACATAATATATTGATTAATGCTCAGTACATGAGTATTTATTAACATTAATGAAAGGTCTACAATAATACTATGTTAACAAAGAAGTTTCATCATAATTTTTCAAACTGGTTTTCGATATGTGGAAATTATTTGAGAATTTTTATACTTGTTGAATATTATTTTTCTTAATTTTGAACTGAATCTACCAATTGTTTTATAAAATTAAATAAAAAGCAAGAATAAAATAAGAATGAGAGTACAAAATAGAGAAAGCAAATAATAAAAAAATATCAAAATAGAAAAAACATGGCATATGATGGATATTAATAATTGAAACACTTCTATTAATATGAAATAATAGTAACAAAAACAAAAAAGTAATAATTTAATTATTTTATTAATAAATATTTTTATAATCTACAAATCTTGATTTTATACTCTCGTGTTAGAGTGTTGTGAGATGTAATTATGTACTTGCTTTGAGGTGTGGGTGTACTCGGGGTCTGGGGGTGGCTGAGGGTACATTATGCGTTGTAAAAAATTTCACTTGTTTTTCTTTGGTTGTCATTTGACAGCGACTGTTATATTTTTCTCTCTGAATTTGGAATTTCCATGTTATGTCCTTGTGTTTGTGTATGTGTTATTTTAATTTCTCCATGTTGATATTTTCTAACAATTGTTATCATAGCTTATGGTTCCATCCAGGGATAAGAGTTCTAAGTATGCTTTATGGTTGCAACTTTATCTGATCTTTCACATCAAGTGTTGTTGAGCTACTGTCAGAAGTTCCACTAGGTGGATTGGGCTAGATAAAATTGAGAGAATAATTATTTTTTACATAAGTTAATGATTAATGCTCAGTACATGAGTATTTATTAACATTGATGAAAGGTCTACTATAAGATTATGTCAATAAAGAAGTTTCATCAGAATTTTTCAAACTGGTTTTCGATATGTGGAAATTATTTGAGAAGTTTTTATACTTGTGGATTATAATTTTTCTTAATTTTTAAATGAATCTACCAATTGTTTTATAAAATTAAACAAAAAAGCAAGAATAAAATAAGAATGAAAGTACAAAATAGAGAAAGCAAATAATAATAAAATATCAAAATAGAAAAAAATGGCATATGATGGATATTAATAATTGAAACACTTATATTAATATTAAATAATAGTAAGAAAAACATAAATATAATTTAATAATTTAATTAATAAATATTTTTATATTCAACAAATGTAGATTGTATACTTGTAGAAATTTATTTTTCTTAATTTTGAAATGAATCTACCATTTATTTTAAACAATGGAAAAAAAGCAAGAACAAAATATAGAAATAAAATGATCAAAAATTAAAAATAGGAAGAAAAGAAAGGCTTATGATGTATATTAATTATTCAAACAATGCTATTAATATGAAATAATAGTAATAAATACATATGTTGCTGCCCAGGATTGAACTGGAGACCTTCAGTGTGTAAGACTGACGTGATAACCACTACACCACAGCAACATTTGGGTTATTCAACTAATTTAATTCAATACATATATATTAGAGATGGAAACAAATTATTAATTAAAATGACACTAATGACTATTTTACAATTGTATCTCTCAAGATTTGAACTCAATTTCTTTAGATTAATAGACTAAATTCTTCCAAATCACCAAAAATATGTTAGTATAGATTGAAAATATACATGTTCAACAAGTCTCACACCATTTAGTTTTGTAAAGGAAGAGGGAGTTTAAGACTATATAATGGATTCAATTTATTCATTATAAAATGCATCAGTCAAAAATACTTTAAACTTGTATTTGGCGTCTTCTATTTTTAATTCGCTTATACTCTTGTGTTATAGTGTTGTGAGATGTAATTATGTACTTGTTTTGAGGTGTGGATGTACTCGGGGTCTGGGGGTGGTTGAGGGTAAATTATGCGTTGTAACAATTTTTACAGTCTTTTCTTTGGTTGCCATTTGACAGCGACTATTATATTTTTCTCTCTGAATTTGGAGTTTCCATGTTATGTCCTTGTGTTTGTGTATGTGTTATTTTAATTTCTCCATGTTGATATTTTATAACAATTTTTATCATAGCTTTTGGTTCCATCCAGGGATAAGAGTTCTAAGTATGCTTTATGGTTGCGACTTTATCTGAGCTTTCAGATCAAGTGTTGTTGAGCTACTGTCAGAAGTTCCACTATATGGATTAGGCTAGATAAAATTGAGAGAATAATTATTTTTTACATGTGGAAAGTTCAAATCAAATATGTGCTGATATGACAAGGATTACATAATATATTGATTAATGCTCAGTACATGAGTATTTATTAACATTAATGAAAGGTCTACAATAATACTATGTTAACAAAGAAGTTTCATCATAATTTTTCAAACTGGTTTTCGATATGTGGAAATTATTTGAGAATTTTTATACTTGTTGAATATTATTTTTCTTAATTTTGAACTGAATCTACCAATTGTTTTATAAAATTAAATAAAAAGCAAGAATAAAATAAGAATGAGAGTACAAAATAGAGAAAGCAAATAATAAAAAAATATCAAAATAGAAAAAACATGGCATATGATGGATATTAATAATTGAAACACTTCTATTAATATGAAATAATAGTAACAAAAACAAAAAAGTAATAATTTAATTATTTTATTAATAAATATTTTTATAATCTACAAATCTTGATTTTATACTCTCGTGTTAGAGTGTTGTGAGATGTAATTATGTACTTGCTTTGAGGTGTGGGTGTACTCGGGGTCTGGGGGTGGCTGAGGGTACATTATGCGTTGTAAAAAATTTCACTTGTTTTTCTTTGGTTGTCATTTGACAGCGACTGTTATATTTTTCTCTCTGAATTTGGAATTTCCATGTTATGTCCTTGTGTTTGTGTATGTGTTATTTTAATTTCTCCATGTTGATATTTTCTAACAATTGTTATCATAGCTTATGGTTCCATCCAGGGATAAGAGTTCTAAGTATGCTTTATGGTTGCAACTTTATCTGATCTTTCACATCAAGTGTTGTTGAGCTACTGTCAGAAGTTCCACTAGGTGGATTGGGCTAGATAAAATTGAGAGAATAATTATTTTTTACATAAGTTAATGATTAATGCTCAGTACATGAGTATTTATTAACATTGATGAAAGGTCTACTATAAGATTATGTCAATAAAGAAGTTTCATCAGAATTTTTCAAACTGGTTTTCGATATGTGGAAATTATTTGAGAAGTTTTTATACTTGTGGATTATAATTTTTCTTAATTTTTAAATGAATCTACCAATTGTTTTATAAAATTAAACAAAAAAGCAAGAATAAAATAAGAATGAAAGTACAAAATAGAGAAAGCAAATAATAATAAAATATCAAAATAGAAAAAAATGGCATATGATGGATATTAATAATTGAAACACTTATATTAATATTAAATAATAGTAAGAAAAACATAAATACTATAATTTAATAATTTAATTAATAAATATTTTTATATTCAACAAATGTAGATTGTATACTTGTAGAAATTTATTTTTCTTAATTTTGAAATGAATCTACCATTTATTTTAAACAATGGAAAAAAAGCAAGAACAAAATATAGAAATAAAATGATCAAAAATTAAAAATAGGAAGAAAAGAAAGGCTTATGATGTATATTAATTATTCAAACAATGCTATTAATATGAAATAATAGTAATAAATACATATGTTGCTGCCCAGGATTGAACTGGAGACCTTCAGTGTGTAAGACTGACGTGATAACCACTACACCACAGCAACATTTGGGTTATTCAACTAATTTAATTCAATACATATATATTAGAGATGGAAACAAATTATTAATTAAAATGACACTAATGACTATTTTACAATTGTATCTCTCAAGATTTGAACTCAATTTCTTTAGATTAATAGACTAAATTCTTCCAAATCACCAAAAATATGTTAGTATAGATTGAAAATATACATGTTCAACAAGTCTCACACCATTTAGTTTTGTAAAGGAAGAGGGAGTTTAAGACTATATAATGGATTCAATTTATTCATTATAAAATGCATCAGTCAAAAATACTTTAAACTTGTATTTGGCGTCTTCTATTTTTAATTCGCTTATACTCTTGTGTTATAGTGTTGTGAGATGTAATTATGTACTTGTTTTGAGGTGTGGATGTACTCGGGGTCTGGGGGTGGTTGAGGGTAAATTATGCGTTGTAACAATTTTTACAGTCTTTTCTTTGGTTGCCATTTGACAGCGACTATTATATTTTTCTCTCTGAATTTGGAGTTTCCATGTTATGTCCTTGTGTTTGTGTATGTGTTATTTTAATTTCTCCATGTTGATATTTTATAACAATTTTTATCATAGCTTTTGGTTCCATCCAGGGATAAGAGTTCTAAGTATGCTTTATGGTTGCGACTTTATCTGAGCTTTCAGATCAAGTGTTGTTGAGCTACTGTCAGAAGTTCCACTATATGGATTAGGCTAGATAAAATTGAGAGAATAATTATTTTTTACATGTGGAAAGTTCAAATCAAATATGTGCTGATATGACAAGGATTACATAATATATTGATTAATGCTCAGTACATGAGTATTTATTAACATTAATGAAAGGTCTACAATAATACTATGTCAACAAAGAAGTTTCATCATAATTTTTCAAACTGGTTTTCGATATGTGGAAATTATTTGAGAATTTTTATACTTGTTGAATATTATTTTTCTTAATTTTGAACTGAATCTACCAATTGTTTTATAAAATTAAATAAAAAGCAAGAATAAAATAAGAATGAGAGTACAAAATAGAGAAAGCAAATAATAAAAAAATATCAAAATAGAAAAAATATGGCATATGATGGATATTAATAATTGAAACACTTCTATTAATATGAAATAATAGTAACAAAAACAAAAAAGTAATAATTTAATTATTTTATTAATAAATATTTTTATAATCTACAAATCTTGATTTTATACTCTCGTGTTAGAGTGTTGTGAGATGTAATTATGTACTTGCTTTGAGGTGTGGGTGTACTCGGGGTCTGGGGGTGGCTGAGGGTACATTATGCGTTGTAAAAAATTTCACTTGTTTTTCTTTGGTTGTCATTTGACAGCGACTGTTATATTTTTCTCTCTGAATTTGGAATTTCCATGTTATGTCCTTGTGTTTGTGTATGTGTTATTTTAATTTCTCCATGTTGATATTTTCTAACAATTGTTATCATAGCTTATGGTTCCATCCAGGGATAAGAGTTCTAAGTATGCTTTATGGTTGCAACTTTATCTGATCTTTCACATCAAGTGTTGTTGAGCTACTGTCAGAAGTTCCACTAGGTGGATTGGGCTAGATAAAATTGAGAGAATAATTATTTTTTACATAAGTTAATGATTAATGCTCAGTACATGAGTATTTATTAACATTGATGAAAGGTCTACTATAAGATTATGTCAATAAAGAAGTTTCATCAGAATTTTTCAAACTGGTTTTCGATATGTGGAAATTATTTGAGAAGTTTTTATACTTGTGGATTATAATTTTTCTTAATTTTTAAATGAATCTACCAATTGTTTTATAAAATTAAACAAAAAAGCAAGAATAAAATAAGAATGAAAGTACAAAATAGAGAAAGCAAATAATAATAAAATATCAAAATAGAAAAAAATGGCATATGATGGATATTAATAATTGAAACACTTATATTAATATTAAATAATAGTAAGAAAAACATAAATACAATAATTTAATAATTTAATTAATAAATATTTTTATATTCAACAAATGTAGATTTCTACTTGTAGAAATTTATTTTTCTTAATTTTGAAATGAATCTACCATTTATTTTAAACAATGGAAAAAAAGCAAGAACAAAATATAGAAATAAAATGATCAAAAATTAAAAATAGGAAGAAAAGAAAGGCTTATGATGTATATTAATTATTCAAACAATGCTATTAATTTGAAATAATAGTAATAAATACATATGTTGCTGCCCAGGATTGAACTGGAGACCTTCAGTGTGTAAGACTGACGTGATAACCACTACACCACAGCAACATTTGGGTTATTCAACTAATTTAATTCAATACATATATATTAGAGATGGAAACAAATTATTAATTAAAATGACACTAATGACTATTTTACAATTGTATCTCTCAAGATTTGAACTCAATTTCTTTAGATTAATAGACTAAATTCTTCCAAATCACCAAAAATATGTTAGTATAGATTGAAAATATACATGTTCAACAAGTCTCACACCATTTAGTTTTGTAAAGGAAGAGGGAGTTTAAGACTATATAATGGATTCAATTTATTCATTATAAAATGCATCAGTCAAAAATACTTTAAACTTGTATTTGGCGTCTTCTATTTTTAATTCGCTTATACTCTTGTGTTATAGTGTTGTGAGATGTAATTATGTACTTGTTTTGAGGTGTGGATGTACTCGGGGTCTGGGGGTGGTTGAGGGTAAATTATGCGTTGTAACAATTTTTACAGTCTTTTCTTTGGTTGCCATTTGACAGCGACTATTATATTTTTCTCTCTGAATTTGGAGTTTCCATGTTATGTCCTTGTGTTTGTGTATGTGTTATTTTAATTTCTCCATGTTGATATTTTATAACAATTTTTATCATAGCTTTTGGTTCCATCCAGGGATAAGAGTTCTAAGTATGCTTTATGGTTGCGACTTTATCTGAGCTTTCAGATCAAGTGTTGTTGAGCTACTGTCAGAAGTTCCACTATATGGATTGGGCTAGATAAAATTGAGAGAATAATTATTTTTTACATGTGGAAAGTTCAAATCAAATATGTGCTGATATGACAAGGATTACATAATATATTGATTAATGCTCAGTACATGAGTATTTATTAACATTAATGAAAGGTCTACAATAATACTATGTCAACAAAGAAGTTTCATCATAATTTTTCAAACTGGTTTTCGATATGTGGAAATTATTTGAGAATTTTTATACTTGTTGAATATTATTTTTCTTAATTTTGAACTGAATCTACCAATTGTTTTATAAAATTAAATAAAAAGCAAGAATAAAATAAGAATGAGAGTACAAAATAGAGAAAGCAAATAATAAAAAAATATCAAAATAGAAAAAATATGGCATATGATGGATATTAATAATTGAAACACTTCTATTAATATGAAATAATAGTAACAAAAACAAAAAAGTAATAATTTAATTATTTTATTAATAAATATTTTTATAATCTACAAATCTTGATTTTATACTCTCGTGTTAGAGTGTTGTGAGATGTAATTATGTACTTGCTTTGAGGTGTGGGTGTACTCGGGGTCTGGGGGTGGCTGAGGGTACATTATGCGTTGTAAAAAATTTCACTTGTTTTTCTTTGGTTGTCATTTGACAGCGACTGTTATATTTTTCTCTCTGAATTTGGAATTTCCATGTTATGTCCTTGTGTTTGTGTATGTGTTATTTTAATTTCTCCATGTTGATATTTTCTAACAATTGTTATCATAGCTTATGGTTCCATCCAGGGATAAGAGTTCTAAGTATGCTTTATGGTTGCAACTTTATCTGATCTTTCACATCAAGTGTTGTTGAGCTACTGTCAGAAGTTCCACTAGGTGGATTGGGCTAGATAAAATTGAGAGAATAATTATTTTTTACATAAGTTAATGATTAATGCTCAGTACATGAGTATTTATTAACATTGATGAAAGGTCTACTATAAGATTATGTCAATAAAGAAGTTTCATCAGAATTTTTCAAACTGGTTTTCGATATGTGGAAATTATTTGAGAAGTTTTTATACTTGTGGATTATAATTTTTCTTAATTTTTAAATGAATCTACCAATTGTTTTATAAAATTAAACAAAAAAGCAAGAATAAAATAAGAATGAAAGTACAAAATAGAGAAAGCAAATAATAATAAAATATCAAAATAGAAAAAAATGGCATATGATGGATATTAATAATTGAAACACTTATATTAATATTAAATAATAGTAAGAAAAACATAAATACTATAATTTAATAATTTAATTAATAAATATTTTTATATTCAACAAATGTAGATTGTATACTTGTAGAAATTTATTTTTCTTAATTTTGAAATGAATCTACCATTTATTTTAAACAATGGAAAAAAAGCAAGAACAAAATATAGAAATAAAATGATCAAAAATTAAAAATAGGAAGAAAAGAAAGGCTTATGATGTATATTAATTATTCAAACAATGCTATTAATATGAAATAATAGTAATAAATACATATGTTGCTGCCCAGGATTGAACTGGAGACCTTCAGTGTGTAAGACTGACGTGATAACCACTACACCACAGCAACATTTGGGTTATTCAACTAATTTAATTCAATACATATATATTAGAGATGGAAACAAATTATTAATTAAAATGACACTAATGACTATTTTACAATTGTATCTCTCAAGATTTGAACTCAATTTCTTTAGATTAATAGACTAAATTCTTCCAAATCACCAAAAATATGTTAGTATAGATTGAAAATATACATGTTCAACAAGTCTCACACCATTTAGTTTTGTAAAGGAAGAGGGAGTTTAAGACTATATAATGGATTCAATTTATTCATTATAAAATGCATCAGTCAAAAATACTTTAAACTTGTATTTGGCGTCTTCTATTTTTAATTCGCTTATACTCTTGTGTTATAGTGTTGTGAGATGTAATTATGTACTTGTTTTGAGGTGTGGATGTACTCGGGGTCTGGGGGTGGTTGAGGGTAAATTATGCGTTGTAACAATTTTTACAGTCTTTTCTTTGGTTGCCATTTGACAGCGACTATTATATTTTTCTCTCTGAATTTGGAGTTTCCATGTTATGTCCTTGTGTTTGTGTATGTGTTATTTTAATTTCTCCATGTTGATATTTTATAACAATTTTTATCATAGCTTTTGGTTCCATCCAGGGATAAGAGTTCTAAGTATGCTTTATGGTTGCGACTTTATCTGAGCTTTCAGATCAAGTGTTGTTGAGCTACTGTCAGAAGTTCCACTATATGGATTGGGCTAGATAAAATTGAGAGAATAATTATTTTTTACATGTGGAAAGTTCAAATCAAATATGTGCTGATATGACAAGGATTACATAATATATTGATTAATGCTCAGTACATGAGTATTTATTAACATTAATGAAAGGTCTACAATAATACTATGTCAACAAAGAAGTTTCATCATAATTTTTCAAACTGGTTTTCGATATGTGGAAATTATTTGAGAATTTTTATACTTGTTGAATATTATTTTTCTTAATTTTGAACTGAATCTACCAATTGTTTTATAAAATTAAATAAAAAGCAAGAATAAAATAAGAATGAGAGTACAAAATAGAGAAAGCAAATAATAAAAAAATATCAAAATAGAAAAAATATGGCATATGATGGATATTAATAATTGAAACACTTCTATTAATATGAAATAATAGTAACAAAAACAAAAAAGTAATAATTTAATTATTTTATTAATAAATATTTTTATAATCTACAAATCTTGATTTTATACTCTCGTGTTAGAGTGTTGTGAGATGTAATTATGTACTTGCTTTGAGGTGTGGGTGTACTCGGGGTCTGGGGGTGGCTGAGGGTACATTATGCGTTGTAAAAAATTTCACTTGTTTTTCTTTGGTTGTCATTTGACAGCGACTGTTATATTTTTCTCTCTGAATTTGGAATTTCCATGTTATGTCCTTGTGTTTGTGTATGTGTTATTTTAATTTCTCCATGTTGATATTTTCTAACAATTGTTATCATAGCTTATGGTTCCATCCAGGGATAAGAGTTCTAAGTATGCTTTATGGTTGCAACTTTATCTGATCTTTCACATCAAGTGTTGTTGAGCTACTGTCAGAAGTTCCACTAGGTGGATTGGGCTAGATAAAATTGAGAGAATAATTATTTTTTACATAAGTTAATGATTAATGCTCAGTACATGAGTATTTATTAACATTGATGAAAGGTCTACTATAAGATTATGTCAATAAAGAAGTTTCATCAGAATTTTTCAAACTGGTTTTCGATATGTGGAAATTATTTGAGAAGTTTTTATACTTGTGGATTATAATTTTTCTTAATTTTTAAATGAATCTACCAATTGTTTTATAAAATTAAACAAAAAAGCAAGAATAAAATAAGAATGAAAGTACAAAATAGAGAAAGCAAATAATAATAAAATATCAAAATAGAAAAAAATGGCATATGATGGATATTAATAATTGAAACACTTATATTAATATTAAATAATAGTAAATAAAACATAAATACAATAATATAATAATTTAATTAATAAATATTTTTATATTCAACAAATGTAGATTTTATACTTGTAGAAATTTATTTTTCTTAATTTTGAAATGAATCCACCATTTATTTTAAACAATGGAAAAAAAGCAAGAACAAAATATAGAAATAAAATGATCAAAAATTAAAAATAGGAAGAAAAGAAAGGCTATTAATATGAAATAATAATAATAATAAATACATATGTTGCTTCGTAGGATTGAACTAGAAACCTTCAGTGTGTAAGACTTACGTGCTAACCACTACACCACAGCAACATTTGGGTTATTCAACTAATTTAATTCAATACATATATATTAGAGATGGAAACAAATTATTAATTAAAATGACACTAATGACTATTTTACAATTGTATCTCTCAAGATTTGAACTCAATTTCTTTAGATTAATAGACTAAATTCTTCCAAATCACCAAAAATATGTTAGTATAGATTGAAAATATACATGTTCAACAAGTCTCACACCATTTAGTTTTGTAAAGGAAGAGGGAGTTTAAGACTATATAATGGATTCAATTTATTCATTATAAAATGCATCAGTCAAAAATACTTTAAACTTGTATTTGGCGTCTTCTATTTTTAATTCGCTTATACTCTTGTGTTATAGTGTTGTGAGATGTAATTATGTACTTGTTTTGAGGTGTGGATGTACTCGGGGTCTGGGGGTGGTTGAGGGTAAATTATGCGTTGTAACAATTTTTACAGTCTTTTCTTTGGTTGCCATTTGACAGCGACTATTATATTTTTCTCTCTGAATTTGGAGTTTCCATGTTATGTCCTTGTGTTTGTGTATGTGTTATTTTAATTTCTCCATGTTGATATTTTATAACAATTTTTATCATAGCTTTTGGTTCCATCCAGGGATAAGAGTTCTAAGTATGCTTTATGGTTGCGACTTTATCTGAGCTTTCAGATCAAGTGTTGTTGAGCTACTGTCAGAAGTTCCACTATATGGATTGGGCTAGATAAAATTGAGAGAATAATTATTTTTTACATGTGGAAAGTTCAAATCAAATATGTGCTGATATGACAAGGATTACATAATATATTGATTAATGCTCAGTACATGAGTATTTATTAACATTAATGAAAGGTCTACAATAATACTATGTCAACAAAGAAGTTTCATCATAATTTTTCAAACTGGTTTTCGATATGTGGAAATTATTTGAGAATTTTTATACTTGTTGAATATTATTTTTCTTAATTTTGAACTGAATCTACCAATTGTTTTATAAAATTAAATAAAAAGCAAGAATAAAATAAGAATGAGAGTACAAAATAGAGAAAGCAAATAATAAAAAAATATCAAAATAGAAAAAATATGGCATATGATGGATATTAATAATTGAAACACTTCTATTAATATGAAATAATAGTAACAAAAACAAAAAAGTAATAATTTAATTATTTTATTAATAAATATTTTTATAATCTACAAATCTTGATTTTATACTCTCGTGTTAGAGTGTTGTGAGATGTAATTATGTACTTGCTTTGAGGTGTGGGTGTACTCGGGGTCTGGGGGTGGCTGAGGGTACATTATGCGTTGTAAAAATTTCACTTGTTTTTCTTTGGTTGTCATTTGACAGCGACTGTTATATTTTTCTCTCTGAATTTGGAATTTCCATGTTATGTCCTTGTGTTTGTGTATGTGTTATTTTAATTTCTCCATGTTGATATTTTCTAACAATTGTTATCATAGCTTATGGTTCCATCCAGGGATAAGAGTTCTAAGTATGCTTTATGGTTGCAACTTTATCTGATCTTTCACATCAAGTGTTGTTGAGCTACTGTCAGAAGTTCCACTAGGTGGATTGGGCTAGATAAAATTGAGAGAATAATTATTTTTTACATAAGTTAATGATTAATGCTCAGTACATGAGTATTTATTAACATTGATGAAAGGTCTACTATAAGATTATGTCAATAAAGAAGTTTCATCAGAATTTTTCAAACTGGTTTTCGATATGTGGAAATTATTTGAGAAGTTTTTATACTTGTGGATTATAATTTTTCTTAATTTTTAAATGAATCTACCAATTGTTTTATAAAATTAAACAAAAAAGCAAGAATAAAATAAGAATGAAAGTACAAAATAGAGAAAGCAAATAATAATAAAATATCAAAATAGAAAAAAATGGCATATGATGGATATTAATAATTGAAACACTTATATTAATATTAAATAATAGTAAGAAAAACATAAATACAATAATTTAATAATTTAATTAATAAATATTTTTATATTCAACAAATGTAGATTTTATACTTGTAGAAATTTATTTTTCTTAATTTTGAAATGAATCTACCATTTATTTTAAACAATGGAAAAAAAGCAAGAACAAAATATAGAAATAAAATGATCAAAAATTAAAAATAGGAAGAAAAGAAAGGCTATTAATATGAAATAAAAATAATAAATACATATGTTGCTGCCTAGGATTGAACTAGAGACCTTCAGTGTGTAAGACTTACGTGCTAACCACTACACCACAGCAACATTTGGGTTATTCAACTAATTTAATTCAATACATATATATTAGAGATGGAAACAAATTATTAATTAAAATGACACTAATGACTATTTTACAATTGTATCTCTCAAGATTTGAACTCAATTTCTTTAGATTAATAGACTAAATTCTTCCAAATCACCAAAAATATGTTAGTATAGATTGAAAATATACATGTTCAACAAGTCTCACACCATTTAGTTTTGTAAAGGAAGAGGGAGTTTAAGACTATATAATGGATTCAATTTATTCATTATAAAATGCATCAGTCAAAAATACTTTAAACTTGTATTTGGCGTCTTCTATTTTTAATTCGCTTATACTCTTGTGTTATAGTGTTGTGAGATGTAATTATGTACTTGTTTTGAGGTGTGGATGTACTCGGGGTCTGGGGGTGGTTGAGGGTAAATTATGCGTTGTAACAATTTTTACAGTCTTTTCTTTGGTTGCCATTTGACAGCGACTATTATATTTTTCTCTCTGAATTTGGAGTTTCCATGTTATGTCCTTGTGTTTGTGTATGTGTTATTTTAATTTCTCCATGTTGATATTTTATAACAATTTTTATCATAGCTTTTGGTTCCATCCAGGGATAAGAGTTCTAAGTATGCTTTATGGTTGCGACTTTATCTGAGCTTTCAGATCAAGTGTTGTTGAGCTACTGTCAGAAGTTCCACTATATGGATTGGGCTAGATAAAATTGAGAGAATAATTATTTTACATAATATATTGATTAATGCTCAGTACATGAGTATTTATTAACATTAATGAAAGGTCTACAATAATACTATGTCAACAAAGAAGTTTCATCATAATTTTTCAAACTGGTTTTCGATATGTGGAAATTATTTGAGAATTTTTATACTTGTTGAATATTATTTTTCTTAATTTTGAACTGAATCTACCAATTGTTTTATAAAATTAAATAAAAAGCAAGAATAAAATAAGAATGAGAGTACAAAATAGAGAAAGCAAATAATAAAAAAATATCAAAATAGAAAAAATATGGCATATGATGGATATTAATAATTGAAACACTTCTATTAATATGAAATAATAGTAACAAAAACAAAAAAGTAATAATTTAATTATTTTATTAATAAATATTTTTATAATCTACAAATCTTGATTTTATACTCTCGTGTTAGAGTGTTGTGAGATGTAATTATGTACTTGCTTTGAGGTGTGGGTGTACTCGGGGTCTGGGGGTGGCTGAGGGTACATTATGCGTTGTAAAAATTTTCACTTGTTTTTCTTTGGTTGTCATTTGACAGCGACTGTTATATTTTTCTCTCTGAATTTGGAATTTCCATGTTATGTCCTTGTGTTTGTGTATGTGTTATTTTAATTTCTCCATGTTGATATTTTCTAACAATTGTTAGAAAATATAGAAATAAAATGATCAAAAATTAAAAATAGGAAGAAAAAAAAGGCTTATGATGTATATTAATTATTCAAAAAATGCTATTAATATGAAATAATAGTAATAAATACATATGTTGCTGCCCAGGATTGAACTGGAGACCTTCAGTGTGTAAGACTGACGTGATAACCACTACACCACAGCAACATTTGGGTTATTCAACTAATTTAATTCAATACATATATATTAGAGATGGAAACAAATTATTAATTAAAATGACACTAATGACTATTTTACAATTGTATCTCTCAAGATTTGAACTCAATTTCTTTAGATTAATAGACTAAATTCTTCCAAATCACCAAAAATATGTTAGTATAGATTGAAAATATACATGTTCAACAAGTCTCACACCATTTAGTTTTGTAAAGGAAGAGGGAGTTTAAGACTATATAATGGATTCAATTTATTCATTATAAAATGCATCAGTCAAAAATACTTTAAACTTGTATTTGGCGTCTTCTATTTTTAATTCGCTTATACTCTTGTGTTATAGTGTTGTGAGATGTAATTATGTACTTGTTTTGAGGTGTGGATGTACTCGGGGTCTGGGGGTGGTTGAGGGTAAATTATGCGTTGTAACAATTTTTACAGTCTTTTCTTTGGTTGCCATTTGACAGCGACTATTATATTTTTCTCTCTGAATTTGGAGTTTCCATGTTATGTCCTTGTGTTTGTGTATGTGTTATTTTAATTTCTCCATGTTGATATTTTATAACAATTTTTATCATAGCTTTTGGTTCCATCCAGGGATAAGAGTTCTAAGTATGCTTTATGGTTGCGACTTTATCTGAGCTTTCAGATCAAGTGTTGTTGAGCTACTGTCAGAAGTTCCACTATATGGATTGGGCTAGATAAAATTGAGAGAATAATTATTTTTTACATGTGGAAAGTTCAAATCAAATATGTGCTGATATGACAAGGATTACATAATATATTGATTAATGCTCAGTACATGAGTATTTATTAACATTAATGAAAGGTCTACAATAATACTATGTCAACAAAGAAGTTTCATCATAATTTTTCAAACTGGTTTTCGATATGTGGAAATTATTTGAGAATTTTTATACTTGTTGAATATTATTTTTCTTAATTTTGAACTGAATCTACCAATTGTTTTATAAAATTAAATAAAAAGCAAGAATAAAATAAGAATGAGAGTACAAAATAGAGAAAGCAAATAATAAAAAAATATCAAAATAGAAAAAATATGGCATATGATGGATATTAATAATTGAAACACTTCTATTAATATGAAATAATAGTAACAAAAAAAAAAGTAATAATTTAATTATTTTATTAATAAATATTTTTATAATCTACAAATCTTGATTTTATACTCTCGTGTTAGAGTGTTGTGAGATGTAATTATGTACTTGCTTTGAGGTGTGGGTGTACTCGGGGTCTGGGGGTGGCTGAGGGTACATTATGCGTTGTAAAAAATTTCACTTGTTTTTCTTTGGTTGTCATTTGACAGCGACTGTTATATTTTTCTCTCTGAATTTGGAATTTCCATGTTATGTCCTTGTGTTTGTGTATGTGTTATTTTAATTTCTCCATGTTGATATTTTCTAACAATTGTTATCATAGCTTATGGTTCCATCCAGGGATAAGAGTTCTAAGTATGCTTTATGGTTGCAACTTTATCTGATCTTTCACATCAAGTGTTGTTGAGCTACTGTCAGAAGTTCCACTAGGTGGATTGGGCTAGATAAAATTGAGAGAATAATTATTTTTTACATAAGTTAATGATTAATGCTCAGTACATGAGTATTTATTAACATTGATGAAAGGTCTACTATAAGATTATGTCAATAAAGAAGTTTCATCAGAGCTTTTCAAACTGGTTTTCGATATGTGGAAATTATTTGAGAAGTTTTTATACTTGTGGATTATAATTTTTCTTAATTTTTAAATGAATCTACCAATTGTTTTATAAAATTAAACAAAAAAGCAAGAATAAAATAAGAATGAAAGTACAAAATAGAGAAAGCAAACAATAATAAAATATCAAAATAGAAAAAAATGGCATATGATGGATATTAATAATTGAAACACTTATATTAATATAAATAATAGTAAGAAAAACATAAATAATAATTTAATATTTTTATTAATAAATATTTTTATATTCAACAAATGTAGATTTTATACTTGTAGAAATTTATTTTTCTTAATTTTGAAATGAATCTACCATTTATTTTAAACAATGGAAAAAAAGCAAGAACAAAATATAGAAATAAAATGATCAAAAATTAAAAATAGGAAGAAAAAAAGGCTTATGATGTATATTAATTATTCACACAATGCTATTAATATGAAATAATAAAAATAAATACATATGTTGCTGCCCAGGATTGAACTGGAGACCTTCAGTGTGTAAGACTGACATGATAACCACTACACCACAACAACATTTGGGTTATTCAACTAATTTAATTCAATACATATATATTAGAGATGGAAACAAATTATTAATTAAAATGACACTAATGACTATTTTACAATTGTATCTCTCAAGATTTGAACTCAATTTCTTTAGATTAATAGACTAAATTCTTCCAAATCACCAAAATATGTTAGTATAGATTGAAAATATACATGTTCAACAAGTCTCACACCATTTAGTTTTGTAAAGGAAGAGGGAGTTTAAGACTATATAATGGATTCAATTTATTCATTATAAAATGCATCAGTCAAAAATACTTTAAACTTGTATTTGGCGTCTTCTATTTTTAATTCGCTTATACTCTTGTGTTATAGTGTTGTGAGATGTAATTATGTACTTGTTTTGAGGTGTGGATGTACTCGGGGTCTGGGGGTGGTTGAGGGTAAATTATGCGTTGTAACAATTTTTACAGTCTTTTCTTTGGTTGCCATTTGACAGCGACTATTATATTTTTCTCTCTGAATTTGGAGTTTCCATGTTATGTCCTTGTGTTTGTGTATGTGTTATTTTAATTTCTCCATGTTGATATTTTATAACAATTTTTATCATAGCTTTTGGTTCCATCCAGGGATAAGAGTTCTAAGTATGCTTTATGGTTGCGACTTTATCTGAGCTTTCAGATCAAGTGTTGTTGAGCTACTGTCAGAAGTTCCACTATATGGATTGGGCTAGATAAAATTGAGAGAATAATTATTTTTTACATGTGGAAAGTTCAAATCAAATATGTGCTGATATGACAAGGATTACATAATATATTGATTAATGCTCAGTACATGAGTATTTATTAACATTAATGAAAGGTCTACAATAATACTATGTCAACAAAGAAGTTTCATCATAATTTTTCAAACTGGTTTTCGATATGTGGAAATTATTTGAGAATTTTTATACTTGTTGAATATTATTTTTCTTAATTTTGAACTGAATCTACCAATTGTTTTATAAAATTAAATAAAAAGCAAGAATAAAATAAGAATGAGAGTACAAAATAGAGAAAGCAAATAATAAAAAATATCAAAATAGAGAAAATATGGCATATGATGGATATTAATAATTGAAACACTTCTATTAATATGAAATAATAGTAACAAAAACAAAAAAGTAATAATTTAATTATTTTATTAATAAATATTTTTATAATCTACAAATCTTGATTTTATACTCTCGTGTTAGAGTGTTGTGAGATGTAATTATGTACTTGCTTTGAGGTGTGGGTGTACTCGGGGTCTGGGGGTGGCTGAGGGTACATTATGCGTTGTAAAAAATTTCACTTGTTTTTCTTTGGTTGTCATTTGACAGCGACTGTTATATTTTTCTCTCTGAATTTGGAATTTCCATGTTATGTCCTTGTGTTTGTGTATGTGTTATTTTAATTTCTCCATGTTGATATTTTCTAACAATTGTTATCATAGCTTATGGTTCCATCCAGGGATAAGAGTTCTAAGTATGCTTTATGGTTGCAACTTTATCTGATCTTTCACATCAAGTGTTGTTGAGCTACTGTCAGAAGTTCCACTAGGTGGATTGGGCTAGATAAAATTGAGAGAATAATTATTTTTTACATAAGTTAATGATTAATGCTCAGTACATGAGTATTTATTAACATTGATGAAAGGTCTACTATAAGATTATGTCAATAAAGAAGTTTCATCAGAATTTTTCAAACTGGTTTTCGATATGTGGAAATTATTTGAGAAGTTTTTATACTTGTGGATTATAATTTTTCTTAATTTTTAAATGAATCTACCAATTGCTTTATAAAATTAAACAAAAAACAAGAATAAAATAAGACTGAAAGTACAAAATAGAGAAAGCATATAATAATAAAATATCAAAATAGAAAAAAATGGCATATGATGGATATTAATAATTGAAACACTTATATTAATAATTTAATTAATAAATATTTTTATATTCAACAAATGTAGATTTCTACTTGTAGAATTTTTTTTTTCTTAATTTTGAAATGAATCTACCATTTATTTTAAACAATGGAAAAAGAGCAAGAACAAAATATAGAAATAAAATGATCAAAAATTAAAAATAGGAAGAAAAGAAAGGCTTATGATGTATATTAATTATTCAAACAATGCTATTAATTTGAAATAATAGTAATAAATACATATGTTGCTGCCCAGGATTGAACTGGAGACCTTCAGTGTGTAAGACTGACGTGATAACCACTACACCACAACAACATTGGGTTATTCAACTAATTTAATTCAATACATATATTTAGAGATGGAAACAAATTATTAATTAAAATGACACTAATGACTATTTTACAATTGTATCTCTCAAGATTTGAACTCAATTTCTTTAGATTAATAGACTAAATTCTTCCAAATCACCAAAAATATGTTAGTATAGATTGAAAATATACATGTTCAACAAGTCTCACACCATTTAGTTTTGTAAAGGAAGAGGGAGTTTAAGACTATATAATGGATTCAATTTATTCATTATAAAATGCATCAGTCAAAAATACTTTAAACTTGTATTTGGCGTCTTCTATTTTTAATTCGCTTATACTCTTGTGTTATAGTGTTGTGAGATGTAATTATGTACTTGTTTTGAGGTGTGGATGTACTCGGGGTCTGGGGGTGGTTGAGGGTAAATTATGCGTTGTAACAACCTTTTACAGTCTTTTCTTTGGTTGCCATTTGACAGCGACTATTATATTTTTCTCTCTGAATTTGGAGTTTCCATGTTATGTCCTTGTGTTTGTGTATGTGTTATTTTAATTTCTCCATGTTGATATTTTATAACAATTTTTATCATAGCTTTTGGTTCCATCCAGGGATAAGAGTTCTAAGTATGCTTTATGGTTGCGACTTTATCTGAGCATTCAGATCAAGTGTTGTTGAGCTACTGTCAGAAGTTCTACTATATGGATTGGGCTAGATAAAATTGAGAGAATAATTATTTTTTACATGTGGAAAGTTCAAATCAAATATATGCTGATATGACAAGGATTACATAATATATTGATTAATGCTCAGTACATGAGTATTTATTAACATTAATGAAAGGTCTACAATAATACTATGTCAACAAAGAAGTTTCATCATAATTTTTCAAACTGGTTTTCGATATGTGGAAATTATTTGAGAATTTTTATACTTGTTGAATATTATTTTTCTGAATTTTGAACTGAATCTATCAATTGTTTTATAAAATTAAATAAAAAGAAGGAATAAAATAAGAATGAGAGTACAAAATAGAGAAAGCAAATAATAAAAAAATATCAAAATAGAAAAAATATGGCATATGATGGATATTAATAATGAAACACTTCTATTAATATGAAATATAGTAACAAAACAAAATTAATAATTTAATTATTTTATTAATAAATATTTTTTAATCTACAAATCTTGATTTTATACTCTCGTGTTAGAGTGTTGTGAGATGTAATTATGTACTTGCTTTGAGGTGTGGGTGTACTCGGGGTCTGGGGGTGGCTGAGGGTACATTATGCGTTGTAAAAACTTTCACTTGTTTTTCTTTGGTTGTCATTTGACAGCGACTGTTATATTTTTCTCTTTGAATTTGGAATTTCCATGTTATGTCCTTGTGTTTGTGTATGTGTTATTTTAATTTCTCCATGTTGATATTTTCTAACAATTGTTATCATAGCTTATGGTTCCATCCAGGGATAAGAGTTCTAAGTATGCTTTATGGTTGCAACTTTATCTGATCTTTCACATCAAGTGTTGTTGAGCTACTGTCAGAAGTTCCACTAGGTGATTGGGCTAGATAAAATTGAGAGAATAATTATTTTTACATAAGTTAATGATTAATGCTCAGTACATGAGTATTTATTAACATTGATGAAAGGTCTACTAAAGATTATGTCAATAAAGAAGTTTCATCAGAATTTTCAAACTGGTTTTCGATATGTGGAAATTATTTGAGAAGTTTTTATACTTGTGGATTATAATTTTTCTTAATTTTTAAATGAATCTACCATTGTTTTATAAAATTAAACAAAAAAGCAAGAATAAAAAAGAATGAAAGTACAAATAGAGAAAGCAAATAATAATAAAATATCAAAATAGAAAAAAATGGCATATGATGGATATTAATAATTGAAACACTTATATTAATATTAAATAATAGTAAGAAAAATAAATACAATAATTTAATAATTTAATTAATAAATATTTTTATATTCAACAATGTAGATTTCTACTTGTAGAAATTTATTTTCTTATTTTGAAATGAATCTACCATTTATTTTAAACAATGGAAAAAAAGCAAGAACAAAATTAGAAATAAAATGATCAAAAATTAAAATAGGAAGAAAAAAAGGCTTATGATGTATATTAATTATTCAAACAATGCTATAATTTGAATAATAGTAATAAAATCATATGTTGCTGCCCAGGATTGAACTGGAGACCTTCAGTGTGTAAGACTGACGTGATAACCACTACACCACAGCAACATTTGGGTTATTCAACTAATTTAATTCAATACATATATATTAGAGATGGAAACAAATTATTAATTAAAATGACACTAATGACTATTTTACAATTGTATCTCTCAAGATTTGAACTCAATTTCTTTAGATTAATAGACTAAATTCTTCCAAATCACCAAAAATATGTTAGTATAGATTGAAAATATACATGTTCAACAAGTCTCACACCATTTAGTTTTGTAAAGGAAGAGGGAGTTTAAGACTATATAATG
>NW_026113107.1:0-41345 GCF_024323335.1 Lathyrus oleraceus | reverse complement strand
AAAAATGGATATGGATTTTAGAGATAATCCGAGACTAATCAAAATGTCAATTTAAAATCAAAAGAAAACCAACAAAACCAATTAAAACCAAATCAATCTATAATTGTTTAAAATTACTTTGATATCAATTCTAACATTTATGTGGAAATAAAAATCAATTAGAGTTTGAATCATTAGTAAAAAAACAATTAAGATTAATTCGAAATTTGGAATTAGATTTACTTTGAAATTAAATTAAAATTGAAAAATTAAAAAAATCAAATAACTAAAATCCATTTTGTAAAACAAAGCACCATGGTCAAAAAGTTAGATAATAACCATGTTTATCACAAAATATGGATTGGGAATGAGTGTATGCAAAGAACTTAGGCCAAGTGCCAAATAAAAAAAATGAAAAAAAAATGGAAACAATTCAGGATCAAAATCGGGGTATGACAGTTGCCCCTATTTAAGTATCTTCAACTAGAGAATATGGAGCAGAACACTCTTCATATGATCATAGTGGGAGATGGTTAAATACTAAGAAGACCGGATTTTGATCCTGAATCCCTATGACATGATGTGATATGATATGATATGATGTGATATGATATGATATGATGTGATATGATATGATGTGATATGATATGATATGATATGATGTGATATGATGTGATATGATATGATATGCATGGATGTAAGATTCTTTTTTTTTGTAATTTCTATCTGCTAGGGATATAGTGGACCCTTAACAGGAGGTGCTACTAGACAGACCAAGTTGTGGGGAATGTTGATGGTCCACAGGAAAATAGACAAATGGTAAGAAACAACTTGATGGGGAAACAATCCTGCTGGAGAATGAGACACACACTGGGGAGTAATCGAAGTGAAAGTTGATAAACAACGTTCAGAGTACAAGAGATTTCGGTAGTAAGTTCACATATGACTTACTAGACCCGAAAGAAAGAAAATGTCACAGCAGGTTCAGATATGATCTGGCAATACTGGAATAAAACACGACAAAACAGGTTCATATATGACCTGACAATGTTGGGGGAATATCAAGAAGTTCTGACAGCCGGTCCAGATGTGACCTAACGAACTCAGAAAATTCAAGAAAACTGTATCAACAGGTTCATATATGACCTGGTAATACTGAAATAAAAGTTCAAAAACAGGTTCATATATGACCTGACAACACTAAAACAAATCATAGAGAAAGACTCTTCAGAGCAGGTTCAAATATGACCTGACACTGGAATAAGGCTCAACAACAAGTTCAGATATGACCTGAATGGTATTGACAAAAGGGAAAACTCTTCAGAACAGGTTCATATATGACCTGACACCGGAATAATGCTCAACAACAGGTTCATATATGACCTGAATAGTATTGAACAAAAATAGAGAAAAAAAAACTTCGGAACAGGTTCATATATGACCCGACACCGGAATAATGCTCAACAACAGGTTCATATATGACCTGAATAGTATTGAACAAAAATAGAGAAAAAATCTTCAGAACTGGTTCATATATGACCTGATACTGAAATAAGGCTCAACAACAGGTTCATATATGACCTGAATAGGATTGAACAAACAGAGAAAAAATCTTCATAACAGGTTCAAATATGACCTGACACTGGAAAGGCTCAACAACAGGTTCATATATGACCTGAATAGGATTGAACAAACAGAGAAAAAATCTTCAGAACAGGTTCAAATATGACCTAACACTGGAATAAGGCTCAACAACAGGTTCATATATGACCTGAATAGGATTGAACAAACAGAGAAAAAATCTTTAGAACAGGTTCAGATATGACCTGACACTGGAATAGCAACAATTGGACTCTGACCGTAAGCAATGGACTACAACCAGCTTTTAACGGATTTTGCCAATAACAATTGGACTTGAAAATGACCGTGAAAACCGGATGTTGGTTTAAAGATACCAAAGACAAACCGGAATTAGAGGTCCAAGGACATAGGATCAACAACAAGACCTAAGTCAATGCACAATGAGCACGAAGTACATCTCGGCTATGCATGATTTGAATTTTTGCATGATATATGGATGATCATGATTATGAGAATGTTGACACTTGGCAGACTGGGAGTTTGTAGGGACTGTTTACAGAGATTCTGATTCCTCAACACCAATAACTCATACCCGTACAATTAACAGGCGCATCCAGAGGAGAAACTATTATGATTGACAGTTATAAACAACCAAAGGTCCATCCTTCTAGAGGATTAATAAGTTGCACTCCATGAGGACTTTTGTTGGTGATCCAGAAATATTTATGCAACCTCGAGGCTTTTGGGGAACAAATGATTTTCCTTTGATTTTCACATATATCAAAGTAATTTTGTTTTTTTTACTAAATTTCAAATTCTTTTTCATGTTCAAAATTTCATTATTAACAAATAAATGACATTTTGCATAACAAAGAAAAGCGTAGATGAACACAAACTAACAATGATGGGGAAAAACTTGTATTTTATTCAAGAATGGTAGCACATAAATGGCGTAGCTCCATAGAGTGTTACAAATTTTTGAAAATGGCAATAAGGAAAGGTTTACATTGAATTCAGTGACCACTAACATCCTTAGTAGATATGGTTCCCCCAAAACCTTGCTCCTAAGGGGAGTGACTGGATTAATCTTCCACCTCAAATTCTTCGGTGTTAATCAGTAACAACTGATGCAGTTTATGCCTTTATGCCCCTAACTTTTTCCTGGATCTCCCTTTCGGGTTTTCAATCCACCGGGACGCTCTTTTTTGCCTAAGTTGCCTTGTCAGGTTTTCAACTTAGCGAGCTACCATTTTTATTCATCCCTAACTTTTGCCTGGACCGCCCTTTCGGGTTTTCAGTCCACCGGGATACCCTTTTTGCCTAAATCGCCCTTTCAAGTTTTCGATTTAGCGGGTTTTTATTAGGCATAGTATTTTTACTACATCAGAGTTCACGGGGTGTGAGAGCTCTTCATCATCCATAGTTGTGAGGATCAAGGCACCTCCGGAGAAGGCTTTCTTCACAACATATGGGCCTTCATAATTGGGAGTCCACTTCCCACGTGAGTCCTTGTGTATTGGCAAGATCTTCTTAAGCACGAGGTCTCCTTCTCTGAATTCCCGAACACGTACTTTCTTGTCAAAAGCCCTTTTAAGCCGTTTTTGGTATAATTGTCCATGGCACAAAGAAGTCATTCGCTTCTCATCTATGAGGTTCAACTGATCAAATCTATTTGAATCCACTCAGCCTCTTCTAGCTTGGGCTCCATCAGGATTCTCATTGAAGGTATCTCTAGTTCAATTGGGAGAACTGCTTCCATCCCATATACCAAAGAGAAAGGGGTCGCCCCTGTTGAAGTGCGGACGGAAGTCCGGTATCCATGCAGTGCAAAAGGTAGCATTTCGTGCCAATCCTTATAGGGTTTTACCATTTTCTGCAGGATCTTCTTGATGTTTTATTAGCGGCTTCAACAGCGCCATTCATCTTTGGACGATATGGTGAAGAATTATGGTGCTTAATCTTGAAGCTCTCGCATAATTCTTTCATGGTCTTATTGTTTAGATTCGTCCCATTATCTGTGATGATCCGGCTTGGAATTCCATAACGGCAAATGATATCTTTCTTGAGAAACCGTGCAACCACTTGTTTTGTCACATTAGCATAAGAGGCGGCTTCTACCCATTTGGTAAAGTAATCAATGGCAACCAGGATGAAGCGGTGACCATTGGAAGCTTTAGGCTCGATGGCGCCAATCATGTCGATGCCCCACATTGAGAAAGGCCAAGGTGACGTCAAAACATTCAGTAGGGTCGGAGGCACGTGTACCTTGTCGGCATATATTTGGCATTTATGACATTTTCTAGCATAATTGAAACAGTCGGATTCCATGGTCAACCAGTAATAACCAGCTCTCAAAATCTTCTTGGCCATGTCATGCCCATTGGCATGAGTTCCAAAGGATCCTTCATGAATCTCCTTGATCAACATGTCCGCTTCACGTTCATCCACGCATCTGAGCAGAATCATGTCGTGATTTCTCTTGTACAACACACCATTGCTCAAGAAGAATTTGGATGCTAACTTCCTCAATGTTTTCTTGTCAAGGGTTGTTGCATCTGTTGGATATTCTTGATTTTGCAAAAACCATTTGATGTCGTGAAACCAGGGTTTACCATCGGCTTCCTCTTCAACTGACTGGCAGTAGGCAGGCTCAACTTTCCGCTCGATCTGAATGAGAACTTGGTACATTGAAGCCAACATAGCCAAAGCATCAGCAATTTGATTCTCAGTTCTCGGGATATGACGGAAAGTGATTTCGTCAAAGTATTTATTAACTCCATGACATAAGCACGATATGGGATCAACTTGGTATCACGGGTTTCCCATTCGCCCTTGACTTGGTATATCACCAAGGCTGAGTCTCCACATACTTCAAGGATTTTGATTCGGAGATCAATGGCGGCTTCGATGCCTAGGATGCATGCCTCGTATTCTGCTATATTGTTCGTGCAGTCAAAACACAACCTTGCTGTGAAAGGAGTGTATCCACCATTTGGATTCAACAGGACAGCTCCTACGCCATGCCCCATGTAATTGGAGGAACCGTCGAACATGAGCTTCCACCGAGTTCCGGGTTCAGGTCCTTCATCAAGTCCTGGGATTTCACAATCTTTTACTACCATAATGTCTTCATCAGGGAAGTCAAACTTCAACGGCTGGTAATCTTCAACAGGCTGGTTTGCCAAGTAATCAGACAACACACTCCCTTTGATGGCTTTCTGAGACACATATTGGATGTCATACTCAGATAGTAACATCTGCCAACGGGCGAGTCTTCCAGTCAAAGCGGGCTTTTCAAAGATGTACTTTATTGGATCCATTTTTGAGATCAACAAAGTAGTGTGGCAAATCATGTATTGTCTTAGACGACGAGCGGCCCATGCTAAAGCACAACAAGTTTTCTCCAAGAGTGAATATCGAGATTCACAATCGGTAAATCTCTTACTTAGATAATAGATGGCATGTTCCCTTCGACCGGTTTCGTCATGTTGTCCCAGCACACATCCCATCGACCTTTCAAGCACAGTTAAGTACATAAAGAGTGGTTTCCCCTGAACAGGTGGGATTAGAATAGGGGGCTCTTGCAGGTATTGTCTGATCTTCTCAAAAGCCACTTGGCAGTCAGAATTCCATTCAACTGCTTGATCTTTCCTGAGCAACTTGAATATAGGTTCACACGTAGCAGTCATATGCGATATAAACTAGAGATGTAGTTCAAACATCCCAGGAATCCTCTAACTTCTTTCTCTGTACGTGGAGCAGGCATTTCTTGTATTGCCCTAACCTTGTCTGGATCTACCTCAATTCCTCGTTGACTAACAATGAAACCAAGCAACTTTCCAGATCGGACACCAAAGGTGCATTTAGCAGGATTCAGTCGTAGTCGAAATTTCCGAAGACGCTCAAATAGCTTTTGCAAGTGGTCTATGTGATCCTCTTCACTTTGGGATTTTGCAATCATATCATCCACATAAACCTCAATTTCCTTGTGCATCATATCATGGAAAAGAGTGACCATTGCTCTTTGGTAAGTTGCCCCAGCATTTTTGAGACCGAATGGCATTACCTTGTAGCAAAATGTTCCCCAAGGGGTGATGAATGTGGTCTTTTCCATGTCTTCTGGATCCATCTTGATTTGATTATAACCCGAGAATCTGTCCATAAAGGAGAAGACTGCGAACTTAGCAGTGTTGTCTACCAGAGTGTCAATATGTGGCAGGGGGAAATCGTCCTTTGGACTAGCTTTGTTTAAATCCCTATAATCAACACACATCCTGACCTTGCCATCCTTTTTGGGTACTGGAACAATGTTGGCTACCCATTGAGGGTACTTTGCAACTGCTAGAAAACCAGCATCAAATTGACGTTTCACCTTGTCACAAATCTTTAGAGCCATGTCGGGTCTTGCCCTTCGGAGCTTCTGCTTCACCGGCGGACAATCTGGCTGTAGTGGTAGCTTGTGGACAACAATGTCAGTATCTAAACCCGACATATCCTGATATGACCAGGCAAATACATCTACATATTCATGTAGCAACTTGATCAATATTTCCTTGATGCTTTCCTCAAGGGTAGTCCCAACTTTGACCTCTTTCTTATCTTCCTCGGTGCCAAGGTTGATTGTTTCCACTGGTTCTTGATGTGGCTGAAGGGCCTTTGACTCGTGCTCGAGCATCCTTTCCAGTTCTTCAGGGAAGTCACAATACAAGCATGCTTGGTGGTTTCAAAACACTCAAACAAGTCCTAGCCCTAGGGTTAAGGAGCCAAACATGCTATGATCCTTGAGGCAATGCTCTTGTGCAATAACATGATGCCATGAGGGATATTAGGGTCAAAATTAGGGTCATACAGGAAGTTGAGGTTGTAACTGAGTTTTAGTTTGGGTAATTGGTTAAGCATAATGATGCATGTTTATTCATTTTGAGGTCCCAAGTTGATGACATCATAACTTTTGATTCCCTCATTCATTTTAAGCCAAACTTGTGCCAAATTATCTTTGACATGATATTAATAAGATGCAAAAGAAATAGGATCAAAAGAATGCTTGAACTAAAAATGGAAAGGGTAGAAATTAGTGGCCATGACAAAGTTTTGACCCATTTTGCCAACTTGATCCTTTGCACAAATGAGGAATTTAATAAATGAATTGGTGTTTGATTCTTGAATCAAAGTTGTAGAGGATCCCAAAAGTCACATTTGGCTCAAAGAAGGTTGGCAATTGGATAAAAATTGAAGAAGTTATGGAGTTTGGACCAAAGGCATGGCATACTTGCAAATTAGGTCAAACCAACTTGCACCCCTCTGTACCAACTTGATGTTTTCTTGAATTTCAAACCATAATGATGATAGAATAAACATCCCTTGATGAAAACTTGACTAGGGCTTAAGTGATATTGAGAATAGCTTGATTCGTAAGAATATATTTTTATTCTTATTTAATGTTATATCTTTTGTGATTGAGTAACATTGAAATTGTTTTTGCATTGTTGAGAATGTTATATATTTTGTTTTAGTTATTTCATTGTTAATGTGTTGTTATATTTAGATTGTTATTGTATTGTTGACAATGTTGATGTTGTATTGTTATATTATTAATATAGTGTTTTCCATATTGTTGAAATGTAACTCAGTAAGTATAAAACATATATTTAGACCCAACTTATCTAAAGTGATATTTCTACAATATTAAACATAGACATGTGATAGGCAGAGCCGACCCTGTGCAAGTGCAACATGTGCTGCAACACAGGGCCCCAAATATTAAAGAGGCCCAAATTTTGAAATTTTGAATTTTTTTCATAAATATTAATAAAAATAACTAAAATATTATTTAAAAACTTAATAATTGAAAGAAATGTTATGATAAAAACTTAATATATACAAAAATCAAGATCGATCAAAACATAAAATAATTATAATTAAGTTTATTTTTAATTAATACATAATTATATTTTTTATATGTTTTTTTAATTATTATAATTGTATTTTAAAAACAATTTGGGCCCATTTTTGTAATTAGAACAGGGCCTCCAATATGATTGGGCCGAACCTGGTGATAGGTGAACCCAATTAGGTTTTTACATGTCAAAAGAATTATTTATTATAGTCCGATCAAATTTATAATTTTTTATTAAAATACATATTCACATGGAATTTAATTTTACGATAAAATATAATTCGTATTTTATGTGATATTTCAATCAAACGGATAGAATTTTAAATTAAAGTTAAATATAAATAAATTAATTATTTTAAAATAAAAATATTTATAAAAATTAGGATCCTTTGATTGACATGTGGCAATTTTTATTGGACAATAAGCTTTGTCTTTTTTTCTTCTTAAATTTAAAGATTTATATTTATTTAGTTAACTATATATTTGTGTTATTTAAACATTAATATCTTTTCTTTTTAAGCATTAATTAAAATTTGTTTCATACTGAGATTTTTTTTTAAAAACACACACACTCCCTCTCATTATTTTTCTCATTATCTGTTGATTCTAAAAGCGCTGATGGCTGCCAATAGAACCTTTAAGGTTGAGTTAAAGGTTATGGAGCATCGTTGTCTAGCTACCGCGGCAAGTAGAGATGAGTGGTTATGGCATTACCGTCTTGGTCACCTTAATTTTAGGGATCTAAGAAAGTTGCAACAAAGTGAAATGGTAACGAGGTTGCCACACATTAGTATTCCAACTGAATTGTGTGAGGAATGTGTGAAGGCTAAACAACACAAGAATGTGTTTAGCAAAGATGCGGGTCGAAGAACCAAAGGCTTACTTGAGGTGGTATGTTCCGACGTTTGCGGATCGATGTAAGTAGAGACTTATGGTGGCAATCGATATTTTGTTACGTTCATGACGATTTTAGTAGGAAGCTTTGGACATATCTTATCAAGAGAAAAGAGGAGGTATTTGGAGTTTTCAAGAATTTCAAATCCATGGTGGAGCGCAAAAGCGGTCAGAAGCTCAAAATTCTCAAAATGGATGATGGATGTGAGTATGCCTCTAGTGAGTTTGGGAAGTTTTGTGATCTTGAGGGAATTGTACGTGAGGTGGTGCCTCCGTATACGCCTCAACAAAACGGGGTTGCCGAGAGGGAAAATCGTACAATAATGAACATGGTGCATAAGGTTTTGGGTGAATATGTGGTGTGTCTCTCAAAGGTGTTGCTCTAGAAAAAGGATATCTCACTATGTTCAATGCTCCCTAGTGAAAAATCTCCCCCAACAAATGGTATCACGAGCCTTTGGTTTCAGAAAGGGACCAGGTTACTTGTATCGAAAGTCAACGGCGCCAGGAGGGTGAATAAGAAACGTTTCGTTGAAGAGTGTCAACGGTGCAAGGAGGGTGAATAAGAAACGTTCGGTGCGATACAAGAGAAGTAAGTAGAGCTTTCACTTGAGGGGGAGCATTGTGGACTCACTTGAGGGGGAGTGTTGAGAATGTGTCAAGTGTGAGTATTGTGGATAATAGTTCCACATTGGTTGATAATGTGGAGACTTGAGCATTTATAAGTGAGAGAACCCACTCACCTATTACCTTAAGGTTTTAGGTGAATATGTGGTGTGTGTCTCAAATGTGTTGCTCTAGAAAAGAAAGTCCCACTATGTTCAATGCTCCCTAGTGAAAAATCTCCTCCAACATTATCGATATCAAGAGCTATAATTTAAATCACAATTTCACTAATTCGATCATTAAAATTTTATATTTAAAAAAATATTATTCAAATTAATGTTATGAATAGAAATTATTTTTATTTGATCATGCTATGTATAATATATTTCACTAATTCGATCATTAAAATTTTATATTTTAAAAAAATATTATTCAAATTAATGTTATGAATAGAAATTATTTTTATTTGATCATGATATGTATAATATTGAAAAAGTTTTTTGGACCTCTATCAAATATATCTATGTCCATATATAATCTAGAAAGGCAAAACTTTTGTAAAAGATAATATTAGACTAATCTCTTTCAAAAATATTTATCACAAATGAACTATAATAATAATAATAATAATAATAATAATAATAATAATAATAATAATAATAATAATAATAATAATAATAATAATAATAAGGCTTAGATAGATTTTCAATCCCTTATTTTAGCTGATTCATAAAAGTAATCTTTCTACTTTAAATTAAAAAAATAATATTTATCTCATAATTTACACTTAAAATTGACAATATATGTATTTTTAAATATCGTTTCACTTTCACTAGTGAAATCATCAAAAATATTTATATTGGAATCTTTTGTGGAATTCTATAAATAAATAATTATACGTTAATATGGAAATGTTAAATAAAATATGGGGACTGTAATTTAGTCTAATGATAATAATAATAATAATAATAATAATAATAATAATAATAATAAAAAGTTAAAAATATTTGTGAAAAATAAAATGTATGAAAAACTTAATTCAAAAGTAAATTAAATATTAAGTGAATTTCATCAAATTATTCTATGTATTTCTTATATATTTATAATATTTATTTAGATAATTATACTATGTTAAAAATAATTATTTAACTAAAGTTTATTGAATTATTACTAAAAATGCTATAAAACAATATTTGAAAAACTTTTTAATTTATTTAAGAAGTATAATAATGAAAGTCAAAAAAAAATTTAAAAATTTAAATATAATAACAATGCATATATTTTATTGAGATATTTATGTTACATATATAAATAAGAGAATGGTTGAATATTGCCTTTTGTTCAATAAAAATAAAACAAAATAATATAAAACTCTCATTATATTATTATTATTATTATTATTATTTATTGTTGTTATATTATTACATAAAATCATAAATCATGATTTAATACATAACCTTTGGACTATAATAATAAATAATCAACAAAAGAGATACAACACATTAAGAGAGTGAAACAATATCCAAGCGAGATGACTTTCTGCTTATTCCGGAATACTTGTTATCTTGTTCATTTTTGCTGATACTGAGCTTTATATCATATTTAAGATCTAGTTCATGAAAAAAACAGCATTTCAACCTTATCATATTCTGGTTTCAATTCATAAAAATTCATAATTTCTACCTTGCCATATCCTAGTTCTTGATCACAAAACTAAGCATCTTAACCATGCTATATATAGCTTATTCTAAATTTACTAAAATTCATAAAATAAAAAAGAATCCACTTTAAGTTCTCTAATATCAAAACTGTTAAACAATCTCTTATAACTTCACTAAAATTCGGTATAAAAATCACTTTGCGATCCATTTTAAATCCAATAAAATTCAGAAGCAAAACCACATCATATTCCACTTTATGTTCTCTAAAATTCAGCATCAAAACACTAAATAATCTCTTACAATTCACTAAAATTCAGCATTAGAACAACTTTATAATCCATTCTAAACCCACTAAAATTCAGCAACAAAACCCCGTCATAATCCACTTTAAGTCCCTAAAATTCAGCATCAAAACTACTAAATAATCTCTTACAAATTCACTAAAATTCATAATAAAAATAACTTTAATATTACTCGAATGATTTAGATAAGAAGACATTATTGGTGTTTTGAAAGTTATACAATATATTTACAATGCATCATCAAGCTTGTATTCACAATTTTCTCAATATTTGGTTTTTTTTTGTTAGAGTTCCACTTCCCACTTATTTGAAGATGATATGGCACTACTATCCTATTATTAGCGTTATAGTTTCTTAGTAAGCTATCTATTTCCGATTCAAGAAATGTGTTTCTTCATCACTCTCTAATTCCCTAGGTATCCCAAATCTTGAGAAGATATTATTCTTGAGGAAGTTGATCACTACCTTAGTGTCATTTATTAAAGGTGGTACAACTTCTACTCATTTTGATATGTATTCAATTGTAACTAAGATGTAATTGTTACCAAATGAAGGAGAAAATGCGTCCATGAAGTCCATTCCCTAAAGATCAATCTGGTTTACTTCCTTCGTAGAGTTTTGTGGCATCTCATTCTTCTTTAAAAAAACTTCCAATTTATTGACAATAATCACACTCTTTGACATGATAGAATGCATCCATAATAAAGACGGCCATATATTTATGATTTGAGTACTTTTGCAATTGTACGATCTCCATTAAAAGGACCCCATATTAGAATCATGATATCGTTTTAGTATCTTTATTTTATATTTATCTAGTACACATCTTCTAATTAAACCCCCGACTCTTCTTTTATAAAGGAAAGAATCATCCGTATAAATAATCTACATTCATACAAAATAATTTTCTTTTGATTAAAGTTAAAATATGAAGGGAAAGTACGACCTACCAAATAATTCGCATAATCAGTAAACCATGGTGCCTTATAGTTAGGATGTGTTCATCATAGAGCTCATCTTCTATCTGTTGTTCCTCTTTAGTTTCATTTATTTGTCTCAATCTAAAAAATGAGCAATTACGTTCTTTTCGCACCTCTACTTGTCCTTAATCTCTAAAGCAAATTTTGGGAGTAGAAAGATCATCTTAGTAGCCTTGCCTTTGATTCCTCTTTAACAAGCAAATACCTCAAAGTCGTATGATTAGTGTAGAATATAACTTAGATCATATCAGATGTGAGCTAATTTTATCGAATGCATAAACCACAACTAGAAGTGAAGGGATTTAAAAGGGGTTTTTCAAAATTTTGATCCTTTTAGCGGAACAATATCGATGAACGGATCTTGATTAAATCATTAATCATGAATCAAACATAATTAGTGTAACAACCAAAAAATATGTGCATCTAGAATCACATAATTAAGCTGTTAATATATGGTGATGTCCATATCGGGTTCATAATTCGGTCTTAGGAGTGTATGAACTCTTCAACCGAATTTGATGATATCCATATTGTAGATCAATATTTGAGAACACTCAGGATCCTTTCAACTGATCTATGAGGTCATTAATTTGAGGGAAATGATATTTTTTCTTAATGGTCACTTTATTCAATTGAAGGTTGTCGATACATAGCCGCATACCATTATCCTTCTTCTTTACCAAAAGAACATGAGCACCCCAGGGATTCACACCAGGTCGGATAAAATGATCCTCTAGTAACTCTTCTAATTGTATCTTCACCTCCCACGAGTCTATTGGAGATATCCTGTAAGATGCAATAGACGGTGATGTTGTCCTTGGGAATATATTTATAGAGAACTCCACTTCTCTTTCAGGAGGCAAGGAAGTGACATCCTCTGGAAACACATTTTAAAACTCATCCACCATAGGGATTGAAGAAACATCTTTTCTCTCATTTGAATCCATGGTTATGATCAAAATAAAGGCTTTATCTTCTGAAAAGAGGAAATGAATCAAATTAACAATACCTTCTAATATTTTAGACACCATTTCCTCTGAAGTCATTGATTCCTTAGGAATGAAAGAGTATTCTTCTTACAATTGATATACATTAAATTAGAGGAAAAGTTAATCGATTACCAAAACCATATTCATTCTCTTGAGAAGTAAGCAAAATAGATCATTCAAGAAAGTAAGACCTTCTACAATAACATGACAACTCTCACACTTTCAGGAAGTATCTACAATGTCATCATTAGGAGTGGTGATGGTCATCAGGTATCATAATTGCACCACTTCTAACCATATCCTATTAACATACTAGGTGGAAATGAAATAGCATGTAAATCAATAAGAACAACTAAGGCCGCTCATTCACATAACACGTATATGTTATCACATTTATGTTGCTTTTCTCCTTCGTTGCATCCATGGTGTACTTGGATCTACTTATTGGAACAATCTCTGGCTAAGTGGTCTACCTTCTGACAAACATATCATGTCATGGACCTAAGCTAACAATCCCCAAGATGGTACTTCTTGCACTTATGAAACTGCGTGTATTTAATTGGTCTCACATTCTGACCTTTTTTTTCTTCTTTTGGATGGTGATCCTCTTGGCTTCATATGTTGGCTAGTCCTCCCATGATCACCCCGACACTTCCTGAATTTCTCCCTCTCTTGTGGAATCTTCTTCAAATTATGCTCAATTATATAACATTGGTCAAGTAAATTTGCACAGGTGTTATAACGTTCTTGATCCACCATATGCTTGATCTCCCCTCTAATACTGATCTTAAATGGATTAATCTTCCAACGCTCATCTGAAACATAAAGGGTCTGACTCGATTGGGTTGCCATGTCTTCAAACTTTGCTGCAAATTCTGCCACGATCATGTAACCTTGTCGAAGAAGTTAAAATTCTAACTCTTTATTGGCTCTTATACATTTTGGAAAATACTTGTCTAACACAGCTTCCTTAAAGTGTTCCAAATATTTGGTAACCCCCATAGTTGTCATCATAGCAGACACATTCATCCACCACCAAGTTTTAGGTCCCCTGAACATCTGGGTGGCACAAACTACTTTGTTCTCTTTAGTACATGATGTTACTTCAAAGATCCTCTCTATGTTGGTAAGCCAATAGTGAGCTAAAGAGGATCTAAATCTCAGTGGAATTCCGAAGGAGTCATTTGATAAAATTCTTAAAGACCCATGTTTCTTGCATTCTTCTATGGAGGTTGTTCATTGTTTTGCATCTGTTGAGAAGTTGGCTAGGTAACCTGCATCTGCTGCATCATCTGCATCATAAAGTCTTCGTGTTGTTACTGCATTTTCAGTTGATGTTTGTCATACCCTAATTTTTAACTCTAAGATCCCACATACTATTGACATCCTTGAACATAAAGAAGGTCACTTCTTGGTCCCTCTCCCTCTCATCTTTGGGTTATGCTATTGCAGGGATCATCAAGTACCTCTTTGTTGATGTTTTACTTTTGTGTTTACATGTCCATTGTTTATTTAACCACTAATCAAAATAGCAAAAATATGTTTTGTTTTTATTTTGTAAGATATCGATTAATTCTCAAGAGGGGGGGGTCTATCTTTAAATGCATGATCTCAAAGGCTTTAAAGCACCTTTCAATCTCATTTTGAGCAAGAATACATCAAAGTTTTGTTGCTTACTTCTCAAGGAAAGTCAAAGGTTCATGTGTTTATTTCTATGTCTTATTCAACAAGTAACTTCAAACTTTGAGCAAATTAATCAAGAGACATTGAAGGACACCTTATTTTGAGTTCATATGATCACCCATGTGTTTTGAAATGCAAGGAAAGTCCAAGTACACAAGCTTGTTCCAAGTGGTTTAACCAAAAAGTCAACATTTGAAGTCAATGTTCCAAGGATCACAACTCCTTCAATTCTCAATATTTTTGAATGCTTGTTTTTTCATATGACTGCTATCAACATCTTCTACAACTTCTCTTTACATGACAAGATCCAATTATGCTTGGAGGATCAACAAAAGTTTGGAGACATTATATGTCATTTGTGGACTTAGTGAAATTTGACCTATTTTCAAATGACTTTTTCTAAACTTTCAAGATTCATAACTTCTTCAAATCTCAACATTGGAGGAAAATTCTTTTAGCACAATGTCATTTGTGATTCCCTCTACAAGTTTTCCTTATATGATTAAGGTCAAATTATGTTTGGAAGACCATAGAATCCATTGAGACATTACGAGTCATTTTCAAGCATTGGACACTTGAATTTTTTCTAAGTTACATAACCAATTTTTCATGCCAACTTCAACATGCCATAACTTTGTTCTCAAGAATCCAAATGAAACCTCTCTTGAAACATTGTAATCTTTGTTATAATGACAACACATTACAAAAAGAATGAGACCAAAAAGCCTTCGGAACAAGATGCCCCATTGAGTTGAACATGATGACTTAGAACTGAAGAAATCACCAGTGTCCGAAATTTGAACTTCATTAATAATGAGAGAAACTTAGAATCACTTGCTATCAAATTTATTCATGCATTTACTACTTGAAATCGAAGGAAAGAACAATAGATGTTTCTTTAGAAAAATTACATAATAAAAAAAATGGAAATGTAAACTAGTGCCCTCGGATACCGTTAAGGATCTTTAATTACAATATGGATTTATTAAAAAATAAAAAAGATTAAAAGATTTATTTAAGACAACAAAAAATTAAAAAAATTCTAAATCATAATACATAAAAATTAGCCGTTAGAAAATTAACTGATATTATTACTTTGCATTTTCATTTAATGTTGCTTAATCCTCATTATATTTAATTTTAATGCCTGCAATTTTTTAATTTCAAAAAAATAATAATTTTCTTTGGATAGCCAGTTTACATAATGATAGTGGATCAAGTGTATAATATGTCTCCTAAATTTGGACGTTTTACATACATATAGTTCTATTTGATCACTTTTTAAGAATATATTATATTTGTTTTTTTATAAATATGATATCTATTTGTTTATTTATAATTTTTTTAATATAAAATGTATTTTTATTTGTTTATTTTTGTGAAATATGTTTTATTCTTTTTTAAATTTATTTTTGTGAAATATGGTTTTATTCTTTTTTCAATATAATAAAAATATGATTAACCTCTTAAAAAATGTTTGTAGAAAAACCAGTGTAGTGATTATGATTGGCTAAAGATAAAATAATAAAATGATGTGTCCTTTATTAAAAAGGTTTTATTACTAAGCAAATGTGTAATATAGATGAGCTTTTAAGAGAGAACAAAATATATTTACACATAAATAATAATAATGGTTTCATATTAAGTTGAGTATTAAAATAGTAGACAATTCAAAAGTTCCTTCTAATATTTACATATACTTTAATACTACTTATTACTACCTAATAAAGTAAAAGCATTTTATATTTTTACTTTTATATAATTGAAGAGTAATATTTTACATTATTAGACCATAAAAAACCTTTAAAAAATCTAAAATTTAACATTTTTAAATATATTTATTTAAAAAGACAAATGCATATCATTAGAAATCTTTATTACATATAACAAAACCTGTTTACTGTAGTTAACTTCTACAATTACCACCCGGTCCACCAAATTGAAAAAAATATCCTAAATCCTTTCTCTTATCTTCATAGTTTGTAAGTCCATAGCATTTAGGAGCATCATTGTAGCTATCTACGATAAATGGAAAAGGATCGTAAGGCTCTCTAATTATATTTAGATATTTAATAAACTTAAAATAAGATGCATGAGTGACGTCTTCATCAGGATAATATCCGGAACCCATTGCAGGACTAGTAGTACCCGCAGGAGTAACTGTATATCCACCCCATCCTACTTGATCAGCTTCGTACAAGATGGAGAATAAAGCTGCGGGAAAATATCCAATATCTTTATCTCTAACTTTTAACCACCAATTGCCTGTATTATCCTGAAAAGCATAACATTTAATGATTTTACTGTTAGATTGTAAAATATCAAATATTTATGATTAAATTTTAAGAATTTAATCTCATATAAGAAATATACTAAATAATATTAAAATTTGTATAAATTTTAAATTAAATCTCTTTGAACTTCATCACTAGATAATATATATATATATATATATATATATATATATATATATATATGATCAACTATTTTAAAATAATTTTTTTTAACTTACTTCAAATTAAATTTAATCTAATTATTAATTAATATTTTTACTTAATCAACCATTATATTAGATTCAATTTTAATGATTATAATTTGAAATAAATTAAAAAAATTTACTCTTACAATAAGTCGATCGCCGTGTGTATATATATATATATATATATATATATATATATATATATATATAGATATATATATATATATATATATATATATATATATATATATATATATATATATATATATATATATATATATATATATATATATATATATATATATATATGAGATTTTATGTAAAGAGATGACCTTAGAAATTTGAAGCCGAACTTCGTAAATATCTCCTCCATAGGTAGATGTCTTAGATATATGTGAACCCAAATAAAATGTTCGGTCAACTTGAATGAAACCCTTGCACAACATATTGAAACATCCATTTTTACCTGACTGTATTTTTTTAATACATGTTAGAATTTTTAAAACCAAATATTTTGATTTTCAAACAAAATTACATATAAAAGATTCAAAAAAATATAAGAAACATTGAATAAAATAATAAATATTCATAACAATTTTATGTGAAAGGAGCATTTTTATTTAACAATTTCAAAAAATTGTAGAGTTATCTTTAAGCTAAAATGCATTGAAAACATCTACAATTTAAATATTTCATAAATAATTATATATAATAAAATGAAATGGTGATAACTAATTGGTTGAAGATATAATAATCAAGTATTTGTGGTGGGAGAAAAGTTATCATTTATGTAAAATAATTAGTATAATATAAATTAGTGAATATTAAATAATATATAAACATTAACTTACCGCCCAGAACGAGTATAAATGAGTTTCACCATTATTATATAATAGCGGAGACACCTAACAAATATGAGATAAATTATAAAATAAATTATATGTTTTCAAATTCAATTAAATATCAAAGTTGTATCTATAAATACATGCATGTTTATAGAAAAAAAGAAAACTAGAATTATAAATTAAATTAAAACTCACATGCCATCCAATCGAAATTTTATTAAGATTATCTCCTTCTCCATTTAGAACATATAAGTTACCGCTACTTGATTGACCCTTATAAACTTTTGGATTCCAAACACTAGTAGTTCCACTAGCTCCATAATAAGGAGCATTTACATGTTTAAGATTCAGTCGAGCAAACTACAATTTTAACATATTCATTAACTTGAAAAAGTTATAAATATTAATTATATAAATAAAAAATTAATTTTTAGTATATAATATTCGAAAAAACTTACATGATTAAGGGCACTATTTTGAGTTAGATTTTCAGCATTGAATAGATATTTGCCTTGAATTAAATCATTTTTTGTTGTTCTTCGGATAGGAACTGTTCCTTGAGGACACCTAACTGTCTCAAGAATGAATCTAGACTTTTCTGATGAATTTTGAATTCTTCTTTCAGTAATATTTCTTTCAAAAATTGGTTTTCTCTATCATAAAAAAAAAACAAAAATAATCATTGAAACAAACTGTATAAGTAATAAAAGAAATTGAAAATAATATACAATAATTGTTTTACCTGCAACTTGTGATTTTTCAATAAAGGATGATCAAAAGCAGGTTGTTTGTTAATATCAATACAATCGACTATGTATCCTGATTTTATCTATAAAAACCATTGAAATTCAATAAAAAATAAATTATTAGAATAATAAATCAAATTAAGATGACCTAAACCACCAACAAATTATGTGTAAATACATGAAAACTCTTTATAGGAGATTTGTTAAGGATATTTAGTTGCCTCTCCAATTCCAAATCTTCATCTTTCAGCCCACTCTGCATACCATGATCTCTATAGCTAGTACTATTAATCACCAAACACATAATCAATAATAAGATATTGATCATTTTTGACATTTTCTTTCACTGATGACTTAATTTTCATAGACCAGAGTTTAGTATATTATTTATATATAGACAAATGTTAAAAAACAAATGAAGTAATATATAATTTAATCAATATAAATGTATGTGGTCAATGAAATAAATTGAATACATTACCTTTTCTTATATCTTTTTGGGAGAAATAATTCTTAATAAATACATTTTTTACTTTTTTATTATTTTTTTGGAATAATTTTTTGTAAAATCGTTTTTTAGTTTCCCCTCTTCAATTGAAAAAGTCATAATATTTCATTTTTAATAGCACTTACCATCTAAATATTTTGTAGCTTTTTCTTATAAACATACATTCAATTTCACAAGTATATTACATTATTTTTGAATTATTAGTCATTTAATCATTTCATACAAATTAAAAGTTAGATAATTTTATATGAGAAAGATAAATTATAATTTATTAAAATAATTATATTTCTTGAATATTATTATATTTTAAAAATAAATAAAATGAGAAGTGGGAGTAATAAATAAATAAATTTATGTTAGTTAAATTAAATGAATGTAAACAGTCTGTTTGGATTCAATCACAACGATATTTATTTATATTATGTATTATAAATAAAATCATGTTGTATAATTTTTATACAATATTTTATTTTATGGTATAATTTATTACCAACATTTGAATTGCATATAATCAAATATTTGTTAAATAATAAAAATTTAATCTTTATTGAGCTCATGTTGAAATCTACGTCAACACTCTAAATAAATATTTAGTATAATTAATAGGTAATAGTTGAACGTCAATTTGATCCCAATACTATTACAAAATATGCACTTCGTAATATCTTCTTATTTTCATCATTTAATTAACAAAATTAATAACTTATATTTAGATGTCTCTATTTTTTATTTATTAAAATATTTTTTATCACTGTCAAGTCTAACAACTATGGTGATAGATTAGGAGTGACATGTTTTGAATCCAATCATCATTAATTTTTCTTTTTTTCGTTACCAAAAAGAAGTCTGCCCTTAATTTTTTATTTATATTAAAATTAAAACATTTTTTTCATAGTGAAATATGGCGCCTTTATTATTTTTATTTAGTATAAAATCATTTTTCACCACGGTACAACCTAACAACTGCGGTTATAGATATGAGTGATACTCTTCTAATTCCAGCACCAATAATTTTTTATTTCTTTCATTAAAAAAAAAGGGCTGCCCCTTAATTTTTATATTTATATTAAAATTAAATTGTTTTTCACCACAATCATGCTTTCCAACCGTTGAGAAATGTGGCGTTCGTTTTTATAATGTCATGGTCGCTTTTGTGTGGAATATCTCATGGATAGTTTAATTTTCACAATCTCACACAGAGTTTAATTTTTACTGACAATCATAATTTTTACAATCTCATGGATGCTTTGGGGGAAATGTCTTCATTAATTTTTACTATCTTAAAAAATTTGGTCTTAAAGTTATATGTTAAGGTTTAATCATATTGTGTACTTGATAAAGTTAAACTTACCATTAATCTTTAAACCAAGTTTTTCAATATATTGTATTAACTTTTGAAGAATGGAATATGAAGTTTGAAGGTGAAATGAGTTAGGTTTAGTAAAAAGGTGAATCACACGCTTGTGAGCGTTTAGAGACAATTTCCTATATCATTCACCAATGGGTAGACATTGAAATCATGGTAACATGTATAAGATATCACTACGATTATTATTATCAACCGTAGTGAAAAGTGTTTCTCTTAAATTAAAACATAACAAGTTTTAGTTTATTTCCTTCACAACACAACAATATCCCAGCAAAAGCCCTTTAAAACAGAAGAAGACGATATCAGAGACCAATTTCCATAAATACACAAAGCAAACTCCATCATTTTAAATTTGAATCAAGGAGGAAAAAGACGAAACATGCAAGAAGGGTATGGAACTACGTGAAATATGCTCAAACGCATCACACGATCGAACATATAACAGAGTCGCCACCAAACTTTATTTATCCTAAAACAAGGAAGGGAAAATATCATTAAAATACAAAGGGAAAACAGAGAAACGGATAAGGAAGTTGGTCATGCAAGTGGAAAATATTAACACCCCTCACATCCATGGTACCCCATGTAAATCATTTTGAATGCTCTTGCTTGAATGAATATTGCTATCTTCATGTACCTGCAAAATAGAAAATGAGTTACAATGTGAGTGCTCGAGGAGGATTGGGACCTTCATGCCTAAGTATTCTCATAGTCAAATGAGAAATCCAGATCCTCGTAGTTCAGAGAACCAGAGAAAGAAAAGAAAGAGGAAAAAGTTCGCCAAAGATTCGCATCCTCGTACATAAGTATCCTCATAGTGAAATGAGGAAGTCATGGCTCCATAGTTCGGAGGATAAAGACCAGAAAAATAAATGATTGAGGGTGATGTTTAAACCGGAAAGAAAAGACTTACCAAAGCACGGGGACTGACATGGTAAGTAAAGAAAGCAGGAACCTGTTAAAGCACTGAGTCTAACATGACATAGATCTTACCAAATCACTGGGTCTCATATGGTAAGGGAGAAAAACAGGAATTTGTCAAAGCACAGGGTCTAACATGACAAGGGTCTTACCAAAGAACCGGTCTAACATGGTAAGAAAGAAAAATAGAAACTTGTCAAAGCATAGGGACTAACATGACAAAGGTCTTACCAAAGCACAGAGTCTCACATGGTAAGAAACAAAAACAGGAACTTGTCAAAGCATAAGGACTAACATGACAAGGGTCTTACCAAAGTACATGGTCTCACATGGTAAGAAATAAAAATAGAAACTTTTCAAATCAAAGCACATGGACTAACATGACAAGGGTCTTACCAAAGCACAAGGTCTCACATGATAACAAAGAAAAATATGAACTTGTTAAAACACATGGACTAACATTACAAGGCTCTTACCAAAGAACTGAGTTTAACATGGTAAGGGAATGGTATTTAAAACGGGAGAGGATAAGAGGTTAACCATGAAGGTGTGTCCCTGAATTATGGTGTCATAACCAAGAAATGGAGATAAAAGAGCCACATGGCTAGTTGCAGACTTATCAGTGAATTGACTGGAATTGTACTAAAGTCTATGAACAGAGACAAATACTCTGAGCAACTGGGTCATTCGTCCCGTACTCAGAGATATCCTAGACAAGTGTAGGGAAGATCCCATCTCATCATTATCTATTGCTTAAGGCTCCTGGCATGAAAGCCTAGTCAAACTCTGAGAAGTTGTTGAAGCAGGATCCCTAGAGATGCTTCTAGGGATGAGTCAGATGATTGAGATCTGCTGAAGAGATCTGTGATCTACTAGGAGTCTTGTACTTGCTAAGAGGATGAAGTTCAAAAGTAATAGAGATAAGTCCCATCAAATTACCAAGGGACTTATGATCACTTTATAAAGACAAAGAGGAAGTGTATCATATGAAAGGATCTAATTGATCAAAGTGGAATTTGATCGAGCCAAATCAAAGGAATGAGATTGGGGAACAAACATATATGCATGATCATACAAAGACTAGTCTAAGGTCTCATTGTTAGGTAGCACAAGAGAAATCCATGTGAGTGCAAAGGGTACTATCCTATATCCCATTGTTAGATAGCCCAAGAGAAATCCATGTGTGTGCTAATATGTGCTAAGCATAAGTAGGTGAATGCAATACGAAAAAGGCATGAAATAGATGAATAAAAACAAACAAGCTCCAAAGTTCAACATGAACAAAGGCAAGTCAAAGTGTCCACAAGGTTCATGGGTCCAAGGTCACTCCAAGTCAGGCAAATGATTTAAAACCTAATTCCAAGTCCAATGTCCAAGAGGCCATAAACACTCCAAATCAAGCAAAGGTTTAAGATCAAGTCAAAGTCACTTTATCATGTTTTGATTCATTAAGATTAACAAGCAAATCAATCAAACAAAATAAGCAACATATGAATAAGGAAAATGAATAGAGTATGAAGTCAGATGATGATTAATGAGACATAAAAGTAAAGTGTGTTAAGTAAATGGCATAAGAGTAAATGACTTGAATTAAAGGGCAATGATTAAATGGCAATAATTAAATGTCATTGATTAAGGTTAGAAGTTAACGATCTATTAATTTGTGTCGGTATAATTTAGCGTTATATTAAGAAATCATAAGTAGGCTTATGTAGAAGTTATACCTATCTGAGGTCGGTCAAAAACAATGTATGTGTTAGACATGTTAGAGAATTAACACAAAGTTAATCTCCTATAACATGTCACACAATGATCAAAATAAAATAAGAGAAGAGATGGATGAAGATAGAGAAGGAGGAACTAAGGCAATCATATATGGATCATTATATCCATAAATCAAAGGACTCACAATATAGCGCATTGAGGGATACCCTATCACTGATGCAAAGTATTAAAGATAACTCATGATCATCTGTCAACAATTTTGAATCAGAGAAGGTTGAATCAACCTCAAGTCCATCTATCAATGATTTGAGATGTGGAAGACCTCATCAGCCAAACAACCAACTTAAGTCAAAACATCAAGTGAATAATAAAAATGAATAAAAATGATCAAAAACTGATTTAATAATGATTTAAAAATGATTAGTAAGAGGAAATGTCAAAGAAGTAATAAAACACGAAATAAAAATCCAAGAAAAATGGAGAAGGTCAAAAAAATCATAAGTAACTTAACCTCAAAAGTTGGGATGAAAAACATTCAAAAATTATTAAAATAAAATTATTAAATGAAAATTAAATAGAAAATAAAAGAAAATATGAATTAAATGCAAACAAGATTTTAAAAATCTGAAAAAATTATATGTGGTAGATAATATATTTATGAAATTATAAAAAAAGTTGGAATAAAAAATAATAAAGATGTTAGTTAAAATAAATTTTGGAAGAAAAATGAATTAAATGAAATAAAAAAATAAAATAAAACATTTGAATACAACGACTATGGAAGATGACACATTCTGATTGCCAGGGATCCAAATTTTCCCTCTGAAGCGCGCGTAAAACCTCATCTTCAACCTCCGGATTTATGATTTTGAAAATTCAAGAACTGGGAGTTTTTAGCTCAAATACTATGCGTGCAAGCTTCTACATCATCGTCCTTATATCTCTATATCAAAGAAATTAATTTGTTTTGAGAAGAGAGAATTTTCTCAAACTCGTGAAGAACCCTAAGACTTCAAAGTTAAATTAAATTACCAAATCAAAAGCTAATTAAAAGATAGATAAGGGCTTTCAATCAGTGGAACAACACAAAGAGAATGGTAACTTGCTTGAAGTGTAACTTCACTCGTAACTACCTTGTCCAAATTGAAGCTCGGGGTCAACAATGGTGGAAATGGTCAAAGCAAATCAGGCAGTATCAAAGCTCGGTTCCAGTTGGAGAAAGTTCTAAGGAGGTTGACGAAGCTTTATGGGAAAAGGAACTCAAAGGTAAGAGCTTGAATCAATGAAACCATAAACTGTTTTTTGGGTGCTTTTGAGTTTCAGTGAGATATGGGTTTCATGGATCTTCAAGCTTGGTAAATTAGGCAAAACCTTCATCTATTTATAGGGAATGTGTTGGAATTCAAATACGTGTGAACTGGATCTGAATTCGTGTGAAAATTTGGCACCAAACTCGTGATTTTGGCACTTTACCAATCATTTTGTGTTATGGTCAGATGCGTTTGGTCATGGGAAACAAGCTTGCAAGCATGAGAGGTGATCCCAAGTTGATTTTGGCATGATTCCACATTATAGGTCACAGTGCAAACTAGAGTTTTGGTCACCATGTTCATGCTTTAGACAATTACAATTCACTCGTGCATTTTCTAATTTTCTTTGAGCCAAATGATTACTTAAAGGAGTAGAACATGATGCATAAAAAACCAAGTCTAAATGAGCCTTGAGGTTAAATTTACATGCTTGGGAAGTGTAGCGGGGTTTCGTTACCTTTAGGTTTATTGACTAAACCAAAAGTAAACATACAATTCGAGTCGCCACCGCACTTTTATTTGTCCAAAGGAAAGGCTAAAAAGCGAACAAAAGCCAAGGTAAGAAGTTTTTCAAATAAAAAACTAATAAAAATGTCAGAGATCTGGGTAAGGGGGTTGGTTATGAAATGGGAAGGTTTTACGCACCCAAAGCATCCTTAGTACTCTAAGGGAACCCTTTTTGCAAATATGTGTTGTAGGTTGGTATTTGTGAAAATATTTGTACAAAAGATTGGAGGGATGAGAAGAGAATAAATTATATTTACAAGTTTGTTGTTTGAAGGGATGAACCCATTGCCTACGTACCATCACAAAGGAGGATCAAAACCTCGTAGTTCGGGGTAAAAATCTCAAAGATTGGTGAATTGATTTGACCAAAAGTCTTAAGGTCTTTTGTTATAAAAGGGAGAAAACTCAACCTAAACCAACAATCCACCGTGTGAGGAAGACTTCAACATACTAGTGAGGGGTTAACCCTATAATAAGTATGGAAGACTTATAATCCAATCACTAAGGATGATGTGAGATTTACATCAACCACTATGATAACTCAAACCTATGACTAATGTTTATGAAAAGGTTTTAATAAGGTGTCCATTGGGACCACAAAACAACTTGAAGTGAGTTACATTTACAAGTTAGATGTATTTACAAAAATGAAGTCAAAGTAGGATTAAGATTCATTCACAATGAGTATTAATGAAAAATGGTTTTGAAAAGTCAAAGGCATAAGGCCTAGGTTTCTAGTTTGAAACAAAGTCAAAGTTTGAAGAAAAAGATTTTGGCTTGGTTAGAGTGAGGAGAAGAAGATAAGGGCTAGTCCTAAAGCATACAAAGATGAAAGAGAAAAGATAAACCCTTGGAGTTCCTTTTCTTGAAATCATAGAGATAATTCAAGATGCTCCTTTCTTTTGGACTTAGCAAACACACAAGCAATCAAACAACTTGGGTTCAAGCTCCTAGGATCTCCATTTGGCTTGTCTCTCTTAACTTGGCTACTCATGACAATGGTCCTTTTTACTATCCCAAAATGGAATCCCTATCACACAAGAGCAAACACCAAAAAGTTCACAAACACAATAAGGGGAATGGACAAAGAATAAGTTTAGATGAGAAGTCCTTTAAAGTCAACTTTGAAATTTAGCATTCTAAAGGCATGAGGCCTAGTTGCTCTTCAACAAGTTTAGCATTCTAAAGGCATGAGGCCTAGTTGCTCTTGAACTCCTTTAAGCATGGGTATGTCCTAATTCTAAGTCCTTTCTCCTTTTTGCATTAGGTTCACACAAAACAAAGACAAAACAATCACAAGACAACAATATATTTATATAGAATAATGAGCTCAAATGAGCAAAAGACAAATGACATAAACATAAAATATATGCTCAAGTGAGCAAAATGAAAAGCAATATGAATAAATGAGCAAGAAATAAATGGCATTAAAAGTAAAGGGCAAGAAATTAAATACTCAAATTAAAGTTAGTAATTAGTGAAGTTATGTTAGTTTGTCATAAGACAATGTAGCGCCATGTTAAGCAATCGTAAGTGGACTAATGTAGTAGTCACACCTATCTGAGGTCGGTCAATAAAACTATAGGCAAATAAACACAAGTTAGAGATCATGACTAGTAAGCCAAGCTCCACAAACTTGTCATGCCAAAACAAAAGGAGAAGGGCCTTGTATGGACTTTAGGTTATTTGCTTGACCAAGAAGCAACCTATCTTGGACACAAAACAACTCACTTGATCTTGGATCAAGTTGAGTTTGGTTTAGATCAAAGAAGGTTAAACCTCTCATTTGTCAAGACCAACCATAAGACATTAACTCATTGGCCAAATGATGAAAAGAATGGGATGAAGATGAAAGGGAGGGAAAGAGAATTCAAGTATCAAACTCAATTGATCAAATATGAACCAAGTCATCATCAATCAATGCTAAACAGAAAAGAAATGAAGATTACAAGTCAACAAGTCAATCATAATTTTTTGGTATTTTTTGAATTAAAAATAAATGCAAAATAAAATAATCAAAATATGGTCAAACCTCAAATTTAATTCAAATCAACTTCAACAAGTCCAATTAAATTCTCATAGGTCTAATATGGTCAAACAAACTTTGACAAATTTTCTCAACAATTTTAGAAATCAGAAACTATTTAAAAATAACTAAAATCAATAAAAAATAACACAATATGAATTAAAATCTCAAATAAATCTCAAATCAAATAAGAAATTGATGAGACTATTCTTCATTGACTTATCATTATCCATAGGTGTTAGGAAAATATTTTTGGATTTTTCAAATATTAGAAAGTAATTAAAAATGAATTAAAACTATTAAAAATCAAATAATTCACAAAAAATATTAAATGAAGTCACAAAAATAATTAAAAATCAAAATATGAAACTAGATTTTTCAAGATTTTTTTTGGAATTGGTCTCATATTTTTGTGACTTCAAATAAATTTTCTATGAATTTTGAAAATAAAAGGAATTAACCGAAATTAAAAGAAAATAGAAATAATAGAAAAAAACGCAGCCACCAGATCAAACTCATTAATTAACATGGCAAGGGGAAACGGCTCAGATGCAAGGGTGCATGATACACTGGAGTCAAACGCGCGACATAATGCATTAAATCAAGTAATCACAATGGATGCTCAGGATTATAACATTAAGACACGATCCAAGGGCTGGGAAGCATACAAGTGGGGATGGTGGTGGAAACCACCATCTTCTCTGGTGAGATACCAGATTCCGGCCACCACTTGCAGAGAAATTTTTGCAATGAAAATGAAAAATAAGGATGTCAAAATGAAGCGCAGATGATGTACATCACCTATGTGCCCATGGATCTTCCTCAACCTTCCTATTTTGAGAGAAATGTGAGATGGAAGATCATGGTGTGTCAACTAAAAACGCACGAAATGAAGAATTGAGACCACCACTGGCCTGCCTCAAGTGCGAGGACTTCAGAAAACCATACAAACCAAAGAAAATTACATTGAATTGCAAGATCTAGATCCAAAAAGTTTGAAGTTCTACCTCTGAAATGGAGCTTCTAAGGCCACGAATTCTTTAAGATCTTGATCTGCTTTTGCTCTAGAGATGTAATGGAGATGATAAGTTAAGGAATTGAGCATTGAAAATCAACTAATGATGTTGAATTTCAAGCTTGAAAAAGAGAGAAAAATCTGAAAATTCCTTTGGTAATGGTTGGGATTTCAATTCTGCAGCACTTCAGGTCTCCACCATGTTGAGAAATGAATGAGATTGAGCTCTTATTTATAGCTGAAGAGGGTTGAGATCATGATTCTCTCGTGTGCATTGCAACTTTGAATTTTGGTGCATGGGCTTGTACAGGAGCATGTAAGGCCCAATATGGGTGCTAAACCAAGATGAACTCAAATGAAATGGAATTGGACGTGTAATTGAAGTGGAATTGGCTTGCACATCAAGTTTCAACATGAAATGCAAAAATGAACATAAAGAAAGAGCTTTTCGAAACTCACCAATGGAAAGTCCAAAAAAGTAATGTGAGTAATGGTTGGAAAGTCCTTGAAATAAGAAACAAAAGTCATGTTGGGAAAAAATTCATTTGGCATTTGTAAATTAATGAAAACTTGCTGTGAAAGTTGGGGTACAAAACATGTTTAAGTGTCCTTTGAAAATTTTCACAAAAAGCAAGCCTATTCAAGCCCCTCTGTTTCCCTGATGCAAGCTTCAAATGGAAAAACCTCCAACATCAAAGTTGTATATATTTTCAAGATTCTCAATTTAGACTCAAATTTTGCATCATTTGAATTTTTCATGAAAACGTTATAGGCATTTGAAGTTGGGTACTTTTTCAAATTCAATGACTTAGGTACAAGATGACCTATAATGTTTTGTATTATCACATGTATTTATTTTAGGATTATGAAATTTTGTCCAACATAACATTTTAATTAGAAATCTCAACATTTACAATGAGTTTGGTCTCACATCAAAATAATAAAAATTAAGGAAGTTAGGTCTTTGGGAAGTTGACCCAAAATTAGGGTTTCAGTCAAAATGACCTATAATGTTTTGAAATTAATGATGACCTTCCAAGTTTCAAATGGATTTTTGATGAACATGAAAGTTTTTCATATGGTTCTTAAGAACATTGTTTCTTTTGGGGTCATCTTCATTTGACAAACACATCATAAGTTATATCTCAATGGATCTTAGTTTAGTCATATGACTTGACTGGTCAACTTCTCAAAGCCAAACCTCCAATCTTGATGAATAAATAATTGAGGGGCCTCACATAGGCTCATATATGCATAAAATAATGAATGAAATAACTTCTCTTAATTAAATTTTATCATAGGTTGAGGTTGCTTCATGAGCAAGGCACAATCAAAGCACAGTTGAATTAGGGTTTCCTTGGGAAGCAATCCTCAAGTCCTTTGGGTTATCTTGATCAAATTGACAAATTAAGATACTTGGGAGACATATATGATGATTAGGAACCTTGTGGACCATTTCCATGCTTGTTCTCATCTTCATCTAGCCATTTCATTGAGCTTAGGAGCCTCCTAGGAGCATTGGAGCACATGATCACTTGAGCTTTAAATAAAAAAGAATTAGTGACATATGTTTGTGCTTTTGGTTAGTAATCAAAATAAGAAAAGCAATAATATACAATACAAGCATGCTTGGTGGTTTCAAAACACTCAAACAAGTCCCAGCCTTAGGGTTAAGGAGCCAAACATGCTATGATCCTTGAGGCAATGCTCTTGTTCAATAACATGATGCCATGAGGGATATTAGGGTCAAAATTAGGGTCATACAGGAAGTTGAGGTTGTAACTGAGTTTTAGTTTGGGTAATTGGTTAAGCATAATGATGCATGTTTTTATTCATTTTGAGGTCCCAAGTTGATGACATCATAACTTTTGATTCCCTCGTTCATTTTAAGCCAAACTTGTGCCAAATTATCTTTGACAAGATATTAATAAGATGCAAAAGAAATAGGATCAAAAGGATGCTTGAGCTAAAAATGGAAATGGTAGAAATTAGTGGCCATGACAAGGTTTTGACCCATTTTGCCAACTTGATCCTTTGCACAAATGAGGTATTTAATAAATGAATTGGTGTTTGATTCTTGAATCAAAGTTGTAGAGGATCCCAAAAGTCACATTTGGCTCAAAGAAGGTTGGCAATTGGATAAAAAATGAAGAAGTTATGGAGTTTGGACCAAAGACATGGCGTACTTGAAAATTAGGTCAAACCAACTTGCACCCCTCTGTACCAACTTGATGTTTTCTTGAATTTCAAACCATAATGATGATAAAATAAACATCCCTTGATGAAAACTTGACTAGGGCTTGAGTGATATTGAGAATAGCTTGATTCGTAAGAATATATTTTTATTCTTATTTAATGTTATATCTTTTGTGATTGAGTAACGTTGAAATTGTTTTTGTATTGTTGAGAATGTTATATATTTTGTTTTAGTTGTTTCATTGTTAATGTGTTGTTATATTTAGATTGTTATTGTATTGTTGACAATGTTGTTGTTATATTGTTATATTATTAATATATAGTGTTTTCCATATTGTTGAAATGTAACTCAGTAAGTATAAAACATATATTTAGACCCAACTTATCTAAAGTGATATTTCTACAACATTAAACATAGACATGTGATAGGCAGAGCCGACCCTGTGCAAGTGCAACATGTGCTGCAACACAGGGCCTCAAATATTAAAGAGCCCCCAAATTTTGAAATTTTGAATTTTTTTTCATAAATATTAATAAAAATAACTAAAATATTATTAAAAAAACTCAATAATTGAAAGAAATGTTATGATAAAAACTTAATATATACAAAAATCAAGATCGATCAAAACATAAAATAATTATAATTAAGTTTATTTTTAATTAATACATAATTATATTTTTTATATGTTTTTTTTAATTATTATAATTGTATTTTAAAAACAATTTGGGCCCATTTTTGTAATTAGAACAGGGCCACCAATATGATTGGGCCGACCCTGGTGATAGGTGAACCCAATTAGGTTTTTACATGTCAAAAGAATTATTTATTATAGTCCAATCAAATTTATAATTTTTTATTAAAATACACATTCACATGGAATTTAATTTTACGATAAAATATAATTCATATTTTATGTGATATTTCAATCAAACGGATAGAATTTTAAATTAAAGTTAAATATAAATTAATTAACTATTTTTAATATTTTAAAATAAAAATATTTATAAAAATTAGGATCCTTTGATTGACATGTGGCAATTTTTTATTGGACAATAAGCTTTGTCTTTTTTTACTTCTTAAATTTAAAGATTTATATTTATTTAGTTAACTATATATTTGTGTTATTTAAACATTAATATCTTTTTCTTTTTAAGCACTAATTAAAATTTGTTTCATGCTGAGATTTCTTTTTTTTAAACACACACACACTCCCTCTCATTATTTTTCTCATTATCTGTTGATTCTAAAAGCGCTGATGGCTGCCAATAGAACCTTTAAGCTTGAGTTAAAGGTTATAGAGCATCGTTGTATAGCTACCACGAAAAGTAGAGATGAGTGGTTATAGCATTACCGTCTTGGTCACCTTAATTTTAGGGATCTAAGAAAGTTGCAACAAAGTGAAATGGTAACGGGGTTGTCACACATTAGTATTCCAACTGAATTGTGTGAGGAATGTGTGAAGGCTAAACATCACAAGAATGTGTTTAGCAAAGATGCGGGTCGAAGAACCAAAGACTTACTTTAGGTGGTATGTTCCGACATTTGCGGACCGATGCAAGTAGAGACTTATGGTGGCAATCGATATTTTGTTACGTTCATTGACAATTTTAGTAGGAAGCTTTGGACATATCTTATCAAGAGAAAAGATGAGGTATTTGGAGTTTTCAAGAATTTCAAATCCATGGTGGAGCGCCAAAGCGGTTGGAAGCTCAAAATTCTCAAAATGGATGATGGATGTGAGTATGCCTCTAGTGAGTTTGGCAAGTTTTTTGATCTTGAGGGAATTGTACGTGAGGTGGTGCCTCCGTATACGCCTCAATAAAACGGGGTTGCCGAGAGGAAAATTCGTACAATAATGAACATGGTGCGTAAGGTTTTGGGTGAATATGTGGTGTGTCTCTCAAAGGTGTTGCTCTAGAATAAGGAAATCTCACTATTTTCAATGCTCCCTAGTGAAAAATCTCCCCCAACAAATGGTATCACGAGCCTTTGGTTTCAGAAAGGGACCAGGTTACTTGTATCGAAAGTCAATGGCGCCAGGAGGGTGAATAAGAAACGCTCCGTTGAATAGTGTCAACGGTGCAAAGAGGGTGAATAAGAAACGTTTTATGCGATACAAGAGAAGTAAGTAGAGCTTTCACTTGAGGGGGAGCATTGTGGACTCACACTTGAGGGGGAGTGTTGAGAATGTGTCAAGTGTGAGTAGTGTGGATAATAGTTCCACATTGGTTGATAATGTGGAGACTTGAGCATTTATAAGTGAGAGAACCCACTCACCTATTACCTTAAGGTTTTAGGTGAATATGTGGTGTGTCTCTCAAATATGTTGCTCTAGAAAAGGAAGTCCCACTATGTTCAATGCTCCCTAGTGAAAAATCTCCCCCAACATTATCGATATCAAGAGCTATAATTTAAATCACAATTTCACTAATTCGATCATTAAAATTTTATATTTTAAAAAATATTATTCAAATTAATGTTATGAATAGAAATTATTTTTATTTGATCATGCTATGTATAATATTGAAAAAGTTTTTTGGACCTCTATCAAATATATCTATGTCCATATATAATCTAGAAAGGCAAAACTTTTGTAAAAGATAATATTAGACTCATCTCTTTCAAAAATATTTATCACAAATGAACTATAATAATAATAATAATAATAATAATAATAATAATAATAATAATAATAATAATAATAATAATAATAGTAATAATAATAATAATAATAGTAACAATAATAATAATAATAATAATAATAATAATAATAATAATAATAAGGCTTAGATAGATTTTCAATCTCTTTATTTAGCTGATTCATAAAAGTAATCTTTCTACTTTAAATTTTAAAAAAAAATATTTATCTCATAATTTTACACTTATATGTATTTTTAAATACCGTGTCTCTTTCACTAGTGAAATCATCAAAAATATTTATATTGGAATCTTTTAGGAATTCTATAAATAAATAATTATACGTTAATATGGAAATGTTAGATAAAATATGGGGACTGTAATTTAGTCTAATGATAATAATAATAATAATAAAAGGTTAAAAATATTTTGTGAAAAATAAAATGTATTAAAAACTTAATTCAAAAGTAAATTAAATATTAAGTGAATTTCATCAAATTATTCTATGTATTTCTTATATATTTATAATATTTATTTAGATAATTATACTATGTTAAAAATAATTATTTAACTAAAGTTTATTGAATTATTACTAAAAACGATATAAAAAAATATTTGAAAAACTTTTTAATTTATTTAAGAAGTATAATAATGAAAGTAAAAAAAATTAAAAAAATTAAGATATAATAACAATGCATATATATTTTATTGAGATATTTATGTTACATAAATAAATAAGAGAATGGTTGAATATTGCCTTTTGTTCAATAAAAATAAAACAAAATAATATAAAACTCTCATTATTCTTATTATTATTATTGTTATTATTACATAAAATCATAAATCATGATTTAATACATAACCTTTGGACTATAATACTAAATAATCAATAAAAGAGATACAACACATTAAGAGAGTGAAACAATATCCAAGCGAGATGACATTCTGCTTATTCCGGAATACTTGTTATCTCGTTCATTTCTGTTGATACTGAGCTATATATCATATTTAAGATCTAGTTCGTGAAAAAACAACATTTCAACCTTATCATATTCTGGTTTCAATTCATAAAAAATCATAATTTCTACCTTGCCATATCCTAGTTCTTGATCACAAAACTAAGCATCTTAACCATGCTATATATAGCTCATTCTAAATTTACTAAAATTCATAAAATAAAAAAGAATCCACTTTAAGTTCTCTAATATCAGAACTGCTAAACAATCTCTTATAACTTCACTAAAATTCGGTATAAAAATCACTTTGTGATCCATTTTAAATCCAATAAAATTCAGAAGCAAAACCACATCATATTCCACTTTATGTTCTCTAAAATTCAGCATCAAAACACTAAATAATCTCTTACAATTCACTAAAATTCAGCATTAGAACAACTTTATAATCCATTCTAAATCCACTAAAATTCAGCAACAAAACCCCGTCATAATCCACTTTAAGTCCCTAAAATTCAGCATCAAAACTACTAAATAATCTCTTACAAATTCACTAAAATTCATAATAAAAATAACTTTAATATTACTCGAATGATTTAGATAAGAAGACATTATTGGTGTTTTGAAAGTTATATAATATATTCACAATGCATCATCAAGCTTGTATTCACAATTTTCTCAATATTTGGTTAATTTTTTTTGTTAGAGTTCCACTTGCCCACTTATTTGAAGATGATATGGTGCTACTATCCTATTATTAGCGTTATAGTTTCTTAGTAAGCTATCTATTTCCGATTCAAGAAATGTGTTTTTTCATCACTCTCTAATTCCCTAGGTATCCCAAATCTTGAGAAGATATTATTCTTGAGGAGGTTGATGACTACCTTAGTGTCATTTATTAAAGGTGGTACAACTTCTACTCATTTTGATATGTATTCAATTGTAACTAAGATGTAATTGTTACCAAATGAAAGAGAAAATGCGTCCATGAAGTCCATTCCCTAAAGATCAAGCTGGTTTACTTCCTTCGTAGAGTTTTGTGGTATCTCATTCTTCTTTAAAAAAACTTCCAATTTATTGACAACAATCACACTCTTTGACATGATAGAATGCATCCATAATAAAGACGGCCATATATTTATGATTTGAGTACTTTTGCAATTGTACGATCTCCATTAAAAGGACCCCATACTAGAATCATGATATCGTTTTAGTATCTTTATTTTATATTTATCTAGTACACATCTTCTAATTAAACCCCCGATTCTTCTTTTATAAAGGAAAGAATCATCCATATAAATAATCTACATTCATACAAAGTAATTTTCTTTTGATTAAAGTTAAAATATGAAGGGAAAGTACCACCTATCAAATAATTCGCATAATCAGTAAACCATGGTGCCTTATAGTTAGGATGTGTTTATCATAGAGCTCATCTTCTATCTGTTGTTCCTCTTTAGTTTCATTTATTTGTCTCAATCTAAAAAATGAGTTGTTACGTTCTTTTCGCACCTCTACTTGTCCTTAATCTCTAAAGCAAATTTTGGAAGTAGAAAGATAATCTTAGTAGCCTTGCCTTTGATTCCTCTTTAACAAGCAAATACCTCAAAGTCGTATGATTAGTGTAGAGTATAACTTAGATCATATCAGATGTGAGCTAATTTTATCGAATGCATAAACCACAACTAGAAGTGAAGGGATTTAAAAGGGATTTTTGAAAATTTTGATCCTTTTAGCGGAACAATATCGATGAACGGATCTTGATTAAATCATTAATCATGAATCAAACATAATTAGTGTAACAACCCAAAAACATGTGCATCTAGAATCACATAATTAAGCTGTTAATATATGGTAATGTCCATATCGGGTTCATAATTCGGTCTTAGGAGTGTATGAACTCTTCAACCGAATTTGATGATATCCATATTGTAGATCAATATTTGAGAACACTCGGGATCCTTTCAACTGATCTATGAGGTCATTAATTTGACGGAAATGATATTTTTTTCTTAATGGTCACTTTATTCAATTGAAGGTTATCGATACATAGCCGCATACCATTATCCTTCTTCTTTACCAAAAGAGCATGAGCACCCCAGGGATTCACACTAGGTCGGATAAAATGATCCTCTAGTAACTCTTCTAATTGTATCTTCACCTCCCACGAGTCTATTGGAGATATCCTATAAGATGCAATAGACGCTGATGTTGTCCTTGGGAATATATTTATAGAGAACTCCACTTCCCTTTCAGGAGGCAACGAAGTGACATCCTCTGGAAACACATTTTAAAACTCATCCACCATAGGGATTGAAGAAACATCTTTTCTCTCATTTGAATCCATGGTTATGATCAAAATAAAGGCTTTATCTTCTGAAAAGAGGAAATGAATCAAATTAACAATACCTTCTAATATTTTAGACACCATTTCCTCTGAAGTCATTGATTCCTTAGGAATGAATAGAGTATTCTCCTTACAATTGATGTACATTAAATTAGAGGAAAAGTTAATCGATTACCAAAACCATATTCATTCTCTTGAGAAGTAAGCAAAATAGATCATTCAAGAAAGTAAGACCTTCTACAATAATATGACAACTCTCACACTTTCAGGAAGTATCTACAATGTCATCATTAGGAGTGGTGATGGTCATCAGGTATCATAATTGCACCACTTCTAACCATATCCTATTAACATACTAGGTGGAAATGAAATAGCATGTAAATCAATAAGAACAACTAAGGCCGCTCATTCACATAACACGTATATGTTATCACATTTATGTTGCTTTTCTCCTTCGTTGCATCCATGGTGTACTTGGATCTACTTATTGGAACAATCTCTGGCTAAGTGGTCTGCCTTCTGACAAACATATCATGTCATGGACCTAAGCTAACAATCCCCAAGATGGTACTTCTTGCACTTATGAAACTGCGGGTATTTAATTGGTCTCACATTCTGACCTTTTTTTTCTTCTTTTGGATGGTGATCCTCTTGGCTTCATATGTTGGCTAGTCCTCCCATGATCACCCCGACACTTCCTGAATTTCTCCCTCTCTTGTGGAATCTTCTTCAAATTATGCTCAATTATATAACATTGGTCAAGTAAATTTGCACAGGTGTTATAACGTTCTTGATCCACCATATGCTTGATCTCCCCTCTAATACTGATCTTAAATGGATTAATCTTCCAACACTCATCTGAAACATAAAGGGTCTGACTCGATTGGGTTGCCATGTCTTCAAACTTTGTTGTAAATTCTGCCACGATCATGTAACCTTGTCGAAGAAGTTAAAATTCTAACTCTTTATGGGCTCTTATACTTTTTGGAAAATACTTGTCCAACACAGCTTCCTTAAAGTATTCCAAATCTTTGGTAACCCCCATAGTTGTCATCATAGCAGACACATTCATCCACCACCTAGTTTTAGGCCCCCTGAACATCTGGGTGGCACAAACTACTTTGTTCTCTTTAGTACATGATGTTACTTCAAAGATCCTCTCTATGTTGGTAAGCCAATAGTGAGCTAAAGAGGATCTAAATCTCAGTGGAATTCTAAAGGAGTCATTTGATAAAATTCTTAAAGACCCATGTTTCTTGCATTCTACTATGGAGGTTGTTCATTGTTCTGCATCTGTTGAGAAGTTGGCTAGGTAACCTGTATCTGCTGCATCATCTGCATCATAAAGTCTTCGTGTTGTTACTGCATTTGCAGTTGATGTTTGTCATACCCTAATTTTTAACTCTAAGATCCCACAAACTATTGGCATCCTTGAACATAAAGAAGGTCACTTCTTGGTCCCTCTCCCTCTCATCTTTGGGTTATGCTATTGCAGGGATCATCAAGCACCTCTTTGTTGATGTTTTTACTTTTGTGTTTACATGTCCATTGTTTATTTAACCACTAATCAAAATAGCAAAAATATATTTTGTTTTTATTGTGTAAGATATTGATTATTTCTCAAGAGGTGGGTGGGGGAGGGGGGGGGGGGGTCTATCTTTAAATGCATGATCTCAAAGGCTTTAAAGCACCTTTCAATCTCATTTTGAGCAAGAATACATCAAAGTTTTGTTGCTTACTGCTCAAGGAAAGTCAAAGGTTCAAGTGTTTATTTCTATGTCTTATTCAACAAGTAACTTCAAACTTTGAGCAAATTAATCAAGAGACATTGAAGGACACCTTATTTTGAGTTCATATGATCACCCATGTGTTTTGAGATGCAAGGAAAGTCCAAGTACACAAGCTTGTTCCAAGTGGTTTAACCAAAAAGTCAACATTTGAAGTCAATGTTCCAAGGATCACAACTCCTTCATTTCTCAATACATAAAAAAGATTAAAAGATTTATTTAAGACAACAAAAAATTAAAAAATATTCTAAATCATAATACATAAAAATTAGCCGTTAGAAAATTAACTGATATTATTACTTTGCATTTTCATTTAATGTTGCTTAATCCTCATTATATATAATTTTAATGCCTGCAATTTTTGAATTTCAAAAAAATAATAATTTTCTTTGGATAGCTAGTTTACATAATGATAGTGGATCAAGTGTATAATATGTCTCCTAAATTTTGACGTTTTACATACATATATGTTCTATTTGATCACTTTTTTAAGAATATATTCTATTTGTTTTTTTATAAATATGATATCTATTTGTTTATTTATAATTTTTTTATATAAAATGTATTTTTATTTGTTTATTTTTGTGAAATATGTTTTATTCTTTTTTAAATTATTTTTGTGAAATATGGTTTTATTTTTTTTCAATATTAAAAAATATGATTAACCTCTTAAAAAATGTTTGTAGAAAAACCAGTGTAGTGATTACGATTGGCTAAAGATAAAATAATAATATGATGTGTTTTTTATTAAAAAGGTTTTATTACTAAGCAAATATGTCATATAGATGAGCTTTTAAGAGAGAACAAAAAATATTTACACATAAATAATAATAACGGTTTCATATTAAGTTGAGTATTAAATAGTAGACAATTCAAAAGTTCCTTCTAATATTTACATATACTTTAATACTACTTTTTACTACCTAATAAAGTAAAAGCATTTTATATTTTTACTTTTATATAATTGAAGAGTAATATTTTACATTATTAGACCATAAAAAACCTTTAAAAAATTTAAAAATTTAACATTTTTAGAATATATTTATTTAAAAAGACAAATGCATATCATTAGAAATCTTTATTACATATAACAAAACTTGTTTACTGTAGTTAACTTCTACAATTACCACCCGGTCCACCAAATTGAAAAAAAAATCCTAAATCCTTTCTCTTATCTTCATAGTTTGCAAGTCCATAGCATTTAGGAGCATCATTGGAGCTATATCATAATGGATAAGGATCATGATGCTCTCTAATATATTTAGATATTTAAGAAACTTAAAATAAGATGCATGAGTGATATCTTCATCAGGATAATATCCGGAACCCATTGCAGGACTAGTAGTACCCGCAGGAGTGACTGTATATCCACCCCATCCTACTTCATTTGCTTCGAACAAGTTGGAGAATAAAGCTGCGGGAAAATATCCAATATCTTTATCTCTAACTTTTAACCACCAATTGCCTATATTATCCTGAAAAGCATAACATTTATTGATTTTACTGTTAGAATGTAAAATCTCAATTATTTAAGATTAAATTTTAAGAATTTAATCTCATATAAGAAATATACTAGATAATATTAAAATTTGTATAAATTTTAAATTAAATCTCTTTGAACTTCAGCACTAGATAATATATATATAATCAACTTATTTTAAAATAATTTTTTTTAACTTGCTTCAAATTAAAGTTCCTAAGTTAAATTTAATCTAATCATTAATTAATATTTTTACTTAATTAACAATTATATTAGATTCAATTTTAATGATTATAATTTGAAATAAACTAAAAAAATTTACACTTAAAATAAGTTGATCGCCGTTCATATATTTATGTAAATAGATGACCTTAGAAATTTGAAGCCGAACTTCGTAAATATCTCCTCCATAGGTAGATGTCTTAGATATATGTGAACCCAAATAAAATGATCGGTCAACTTGAATGAAACCCTTGCACAACATATTGAAACATCCATTTTTACGTGACTGTATATTTTTAATACATGTTAGAATTCTTAAAACCAAATATTTTGATTTTCAAACAAAATTACATATAAAAGATTCAAAAAAATATAATAAACATTGAATAAAATAATAAATATATTCATAACAATTAGTATAATATAAATTAGTGAATATTAAATAATATATAAACATTAACTTACCGCCCAGAACGAGTATAAATGAGGTTCACCATTATTATATAATAGCGGAGACACCTAACAAATATATGAGATAAATTGTAAAATAAATTATATGTCTTCAAACTCAATTAAATATCAAAGTTATATCTATAAATAGATGCATGTTTCTAGAAAAAAAGAAAACTAGAATTATAAATTAAATTAAAACTCACATGCCATCCAATCGAAAATTTTATTAAGATTATCTCCTTCTCCATTTAAAACATATAAATTACCGCTGCTTGATTGACCCTTATAAACTTTTGGATTCCAAACACTAGTAGTTCCACTGACTCCATAATAAAGAGTACTTGCATATTTAATATTCAGTCGAGCAAACTACAATTTCAACATATTCATTAACTTGAAAAAGTAATAAATATTAATTATATAAACAAAAAATTAATTTTTAGTATATATATATTTGAAAAAACTTACATGATTAAGGGCACTATTTTGAGTTAGATTTTCAGCATTGAATAGATATTTGCCTTGAATTAAATCATTTTTTGTTGTTCTTCGAATAGGAACTGTTCCTTGAGGACACCTAACTTTCTCAAGAATGAATCTAGACTTTTTTGATGAATTTTGAATTCTTCGTTCAGTAATATTTCTTTCAAAAATTGGTTTTCTCTATCATAAAAAAAAACAAAAATAATCATTGAAACAAACTATATAAGTAATAAAAAAAAATTGAAAATAATATACAATAATTGTTTTACCTGCAACTTGTGATTTTTCAATAAAGGATGATCAAAAGCAGGTTGTTTGTTAATATCAATACAATCGACTATGTATCCTGATTTTATCTATAAAAAATAAATTGTTAGAATAATAAATCAAATTAAGATGACCTAAACAACCAACAAATTATGTGTAAATACATGAAAACTCTTTATAGGAGATTTGTTAAGGATATTTAGTTGCCTCTCCAATTCCAAATCTTCATCTTTCAACCCACTCTGCATACCATGATCTCTATAGCTAGTACTATTAATCACCAAACACATAATCAATAATAAGATATTGATCATTTTTGACATTTTCTTTCACTGATGACCTAATTTTCATAGATCAGAGTTTAGTATATTATTAATTTATAGACAAATGTTAAAAAACAAATGAAGTAATATATAATTTAATCAATATAAAATGTATGTCGTCAATGAAATAAATTGAATACATTACCTTTTCTTATATATTTTTGAGAGAAATAA
>NW_026113106.1:0-41414 GCF_024323335.1 Lathyrus oleraceus | reverse complement strand
TGTCATACCCCAAATTTGCCCGTTGATATTACAAAGCATTTCCAAGACCCTCTGACTTGATCTGCAAGGCACTGATATTAAATGGACAAAAGCCCAGCTCACAACAGGCCTAATCCAAAGTGGCCCAAAATAGCTTGCTCGCTAGGCGAGCAATTCCTTCGCCTAGCGAATATCTCAGCATGCCACTCGCCCAGCGAAGCATCAGGTCCAGAAAAAGCCCAGACCTAGCTTGCTCGCTAGGCGAGCAATTCCTTCGCCTAGCGAAGCTTGCGAAAATTTGAAGTTTTGGACCTCATTTTAAGCCCATTAGGTCACCACCACTACTACTATAAATACCAGCTCCTCTGCCACGAAAAAAGACAGACACAGACGGACGGAAAAGGACGGAAACCCTAGCCCCGAACCCTGCTGATCCAAAGAGTTCGGAAGGCGGAAACCCTGAAGGCCGCTCACCCGCTCCGAAGCTACCGCCGCCCAACTCAATCCGGCTCGCCAATTCAAGGTTGCAATTCGATTGCAAACAGTTTGCATCACTATTATCGCTTATTTTCTTAATTGCATGTGATATCGCTTTATGTTCTTATTTTGCATGTGGTACCTCTTTAGGTTCTTAATGCATGTGATATCGCTTTGTGTTCTCATTTGGCATGTGGTACCGCTTCATGTTCTTAACTTGTGGATGATATTATAATTGAATTCATAAACATATTTGAAGTTTTGCATGTGAATTTAAGTGTGCCTGAATATTGTGAATGCTGAACCATGTAATTATGTGTTGGATGCCATAAGCCATGCCGCAGGTTGAGGTCATACTGTTCTCAAATTCCAAACCCGTGGTCGCTCGCTAGCTCATCGCTAGGCGAGCCTGCAGCGAGCCTTCGCTGAGCCTTCGCTAGGCGAAGCAGAGGCGAACGGGACAGTGGCTGTTTTGTCTCTTTGTTGTCCATTTTATGTTCATCTAATCATGATTCTGCATTATTTGGCTTAAATTTCTGACTGTTATATTTATTTTATGGGGCAATTTCCAATTGTATTTTGCCTCAATGCTCTAATCCGTGTGTTGCATGATGTAAAGGCTAGCATACTTCCAAAGAAATAACCGGCTAGGCATGCCGCTTTAGGTGTGGACATTCTTGAGGAGATGGCTTTTGGATGACCTAAGTTTAATATGGAGATTCATCTTGAATCACCAAGCTTGATTTTTAATGTATTGATTTCATTGATTTCCTGTGGACCTAATTACCTAACTGATTACGGCTATTTAATTAATTGTTAAAATCCGGACTTTAAATAAATGATATCGGACCTCTCTTTATTACCCCACGATTACGTAATACGGTCATGTCCCGCGAATATGGGGATATCCTTAGCAAAGACCCTTCGGTTAAATCATCATAGTCCCTCGGATGTTGCCTTCGAAAATACGATTTTGTCCCTCGATGACCCTTCGGTGTAGCCTACGGTTAAATGATGATCGTCCCTTCGAATGCTAAGGTATCCTCACTACTGTTGCCTTCAATGACCTATCAATGACCCTACGATGACCCTTCTACATCCCAAGGATAAAACTACTTACTTCTCAATAGTCAGGACAGTTTTACCCTCATAAGGATAGGAAATGCCCGGAAAGACCTCGGACAGGTATAACCTTAATTGCTCATTCATAACAAAAAATACTTTTCACACCTCACACCTTTCAAACATCTTTTGGAAAATCATCACTTAGCATACATCCGTACTAGGATCATTGCCGAGTTTATTTTTCTAAACTACTTTCAAAAACTATACGAGATAACCACTTTGTATACATTCATGCAAGAATCATTACAAAGTTAAATTCTCATTTTCAAAACATTTTTCACACATTTCTCAACCACCTTTTTCAAACTAGAAAACATAAATGATTGAGCAATTAAGAGCCCATGGATAACCATGGATACAAAGGGTGCTAATACCTTCCCTTTGTATAAAGTACCTCCCGAACCTAAGAATTTAAAATTAAGGTCTTTCCTGTTCTTTTCCACCTTTCCTTATGGGATAAAAGAAAAGTCGGTGGCGACTCTTGCTAACCGCGACATTGCGATTAAAATCCAATAAAGTCAGTTCACCGTATGACAGAACTGGCGACTCTGCTGGGGACTAAAGAGAGAGGTCCATCTTAAAAAAAAAAAAAAATCATTTATGTTTTAAATTGTTCCTTCGTTTAAGGGATTGTCTGAGTGAAAGATCCTACACCCGGATCTAGTGTACCTTAGGTAAGTAGCAATAGATCATCGCGACTATCCGGCGTATACTGGAATGGTTAAAATGATGGCTACGGTTAATGTGACACTTTGGTTGTCCTGATGTTCCTCATGTTACTTGAGGAAAATTTGGCTTCCGCGTGGTGTCATCAAAGCATTAACCAGACCTTTAGAACCCTAATTGACTCATCCTAGCCATTAGAAAGTAGTGAGATAACTGGCTTCGGTTCCGACTGAGGTTGGTTGATACTCGATACTACACTCTTTGAGATTGGACTTTAGGGAAGCTTCGGTCAACCACTTGGCGTTGCACTGAAGTGGACTTAAAGAAAGGTCGATGATCTGAGATCCTTCTAGAACCCGGTTACTATTCTAGGACAGGTTGAACCAACCAAACTTCAGTGGGGAGGGTATTCACCTATGGAACTCATGCAAGCCTTAAAACCTAGGAATAATTGTTGTGTGACATGCTTGCGCTTACATAACATCATAACATCATGACATCATACTAACCATTTCAAGGACTTAGGAATTTAGCTTTGCACAGGTGAGCAGGTTATGGCTTCCAGGAAGACTATCCGGATCAATCTTGTAGCAATCTCTCCTCAACTCAAGGATTTGGTGTCAGAACTCCCCGATCATGCTCAGTTCAACAAGAAACATGGTCATCTTCTCAACTTAGCTACCACTGGTTTCAAAGAAGATATGATGAGAGTCCTATTCCAGTTCTTCGATCCTAAACATCATTGCTTCACTTTCCCAGACTATCAGTTGGTACCCACATTAGAAGAATTCTCCCAGCTGCTTGGGATACCTATCCTTGATCAAATACCTTTCAGTGGTCTGGAAAAGATTCCGAAGTCTGAAGAAGTTGCCGCAGCTTTACACATGACAAAGCCTGACATTGAGACCAATTGGGTAACGAGAAGTGGAATGAAAGGTTTGCTTGCCAAATTTCTGATAAGTAAGGCCCGAGAATTCCTAAAAGTTATGAATGTCCATGCTTTTGAAGATGTTCTAGCATTGCTAATCTATGGTTTGGTGCTATTCCCTAATCCGGACCAATTCATAGACATGAATGCTATTCAGATATTCCTCACTCATAACCCTGTGCCTACCTTGCTTGGAGACATCTTGCATTCCCTTCACACTCGTACTATGAAGAAGCAAGGGACTCTCATGTGCTGCGTACCTTTGTTGTCTAGGTGGTTTATTTCGCACCTTCCTCAATCAATCTTGAAGAATGATCAAAATCTGAAATGGTCCCAAAGGATAATGGCACTCTCCCATTTAGACATCCGTTGGTGTTCTAACCTCAGAGAAAATGTTATCATCATCGACCGTTGTGGAGAATTCCCTAATGTACCCCTCATGGGGATAAGAGGAGGTATTACTTATAATCCTACCTTAGCCCTACGTCAGTTTGGGTATGCTCGAAGGGATGGTCCGCATGAAATGATTATTCAAGGTATAGTGTTTGACTATGACAATGACTCTCAAGGTCTCCGCCAAAGGTTTGTACGAGCTTGGGGCATGGTGAAAAGAAGCAATTTAGGAAAGAAAAATTCTATTCCTATGGAGCCTTATCTCAGATGGGTACGCGCCAGAGCTCGCGAACTTGTCATGCCATATCTTGCAGTCGGACTATTGATTGTTGAATCAGAGGTCGAAGGAGGTACTTCCCAGATCATTCCTTATCCAGATATGCCTACTGATGTTGAGGAATTGAAAAGATCCTGGACCCAGTTGAGAGAGGAGAGAGATACTTTCGAAGCTCAGTTCAATGCAGAAAGGAAGAAAGTACTAGAGCTCACCAGTCAGCTTAACGAGGAACGAAGACTCAATGCATATCTTCGCCCAAAAAGAAGTCGCCCTTGGGAGACTTGAGCTTTCATTGTATTTTATTATTATGCCTTTTGTAATGAACATTGATCAAAAAATTTAGCAATAAACATTTCTCCCTTGCTGGTGATTTACGCAAAGTTAAATTCCAAAAGTCCTTGAAAACATTTCATGCATTGCATCGCATAACATAACATTGCATAACAGGTATTCCAAAGGACCATATTCTCACGGTCTGCCTCTTAAACAGAAAAATGGATCTCGAACAGACTGTCAAAGATCTCCAGACTCAGAATGCTCAATTCAAGGAGATGATGCTAAGCTTATCCAAGGGGCAGGAAGAACTGAAGGCTCTTTTGGCCGAAAAGAAGAAGGACAAGAAAGCTGTGAGCTTCATTAACCCGGGCAGAAGGCGTAAAGGACAGGCTACGGGAATCAAATTTGGAATCCCGAATGGTCCAGAAGAGGGGGCGGAGAATGATTCAGAGGAGGAGAATGCTGATTTCTCTAACCCTGAGGATGATGATGAAGAGTATGAGAATGAGCAATACTCTCCAAGAGATGATAAGTATAAATTGCTGGAGGAACGCATGCTAGCCATGGAGGGTCAGAAGACACCTGGTCTGGATTTCGAAAGCTTGGGTCTGGTCTCCGATGTGACCATTCCTCGCAAATTCAAAATCCCCACTTTCACTAAGTACGACGGTGCGTCTTGTCCTCAGATGCATCTAAGGGCTTATGTGAGAAAGATCCAGCCGCATACCACTGATAAGAAACTGTGGATCCATTTTTTCCAAGAAAGTCTGTCTGGCACTCAGTTGGAATGGTATTATCAGCTCGAGAGCTCTGACATCCGCACCTGGACTGATTTAGCAACGGCTTTCTATAAGCAGTACCAGTACAATTCTGAATTAGCACCTACTCGGCTACAGTTGCAGAATATGGCTATGGGATCTAAAGAAAGCTTCAAAGAGTATGCTCAGAAATGGAGAGATTTGGCTGGCAGGGTCAAACCCCCTATGACTGACCGAGAATTAGTAGACCTGTTCATGGGTACCCTGACTGGCCCATTCTACAGCCACCTACTGGGGAGTTCTTCATCAGGTTTCACTGAACTTATACTGACAGGTGAACGGGTGGAGAGCGGCATCCGAAGTGGAAAGTTACCGGCAGCTACTTCTACAAGCAGTAAGAAGTCCTACCATGGGAAGAATGAATCGAATGCTGTGTATGGTCAAAAGAATCATAATAAGAAAAATGGTGACCATGCCATTGGAGCAGTGACGATCGCAGCCCCGCCAGCTCAAAACTTCCAGCAAAGACAAGACAGACCAAGAAGGCAGTTTACCAAGCTCAATATGACTTTAGCACAAGCACTGCAAAGCATGCTGAAGGTAAATTTAATCACTCTCAGAGGTCCTCCTGCAAATGTCAACACTGCTTCGCCTCGTTACAATCCCAATGCCAGGTGTGCATATCACTCCGATAGCCCCGGGCATGATACAAACGATTGTTGGCTGTTAAAGAATAAAATTCAGGACATGATCGACGCTGGGGAAATTGAGTTCGAGCCTCCGGAGACTCCTAATGTCATCACTGCTCCTATGCCTAATCATGACAAGGCTGTTAATGCTCTCGATGACGATTCTCTCATCACTACTGTAGCGGACTTAACATCTCCTCTCCCGATCATAAAGAAGAATTTATTGCAAGCTGGTTTATTTCCAGGTTGTACTGAAGATTGCAACCTCTGCATACTCTGGCCCGAGGACTGTTTGAAATTGAAGAATGGTATTCAACGGCTGATGGACGATCGTACAATTCTCTTTGAAAGGGTTTCTAAGACGGAAAACCCTGTTGAAGAAATATCTGTGATTGGAAGGTCCAAAGTTCCAGTGAAGATTACTGCTATCAGAGTACCTGTGAAGATTATCGCCGAGCCCAGAGTAGCTCCCCTGATCATTACTGCACCTGGCCCGATCCCGTATTCCTCAAGCAAAGCTATTCCGTGGAATTATGGCGGTGATGTTTACATCCATGGCGTAAAGCAAGTTGGTGATTCTGCTAATCCTAATGACATTGTTGGGACTAGTAAAGTTACTCGAAGCGGAAGGATCTTCTCTCCAGAGATCTCACCTCCCGTTCCCGAAAACCGAGGAAAGGAACCGGTCAACCCTTCTCAGTCAGAGACACCGACCGAAGCTACTACTGAAGACGTTGCCAAACGAGAAATGGAAGAAGTGCTGAAGATCATTCGCAAGAGTGATTTTGATGTTGTAGAACAGTTGGGGCATACCCCTTCCAAAATCTCGATGTTATCCTTGTTGCTATCTTCTGAATCTCATGCCAATGCCTTGATAAAATTCCTGAAGACTGCCCATGTACCTCAGGAGATCTCCGTCGATCAGTTCGAAAACTATGTTGCTAACCTGACTGTTGACGACGGCCTAGGTTTTTCCAATGCTGACCTGACACCAGCAGGAAAGAACCACAACAAGGCTCTGCATATCTCCATTGAGTGTAAGGGGATCACCTTGTCTCATGTGTTGATCGATAATGGCTCTTCGTTGAATGTGTTACCGAAAGCCGTGCTCGATAAACTTGACTACAAGAGCGTTGAATTGAAGCCTAGTGACATTGTGGTGCGTGCTTACGATGGTGCAAAGAGTGTTGTCCACGGTGAAGTTGTTCTCCCTATCAAGATAGGACCTCAAGTCTTCAACACTACCTTTCATGTAATGAACATTCGCCCCGCCTATTCCTGCTTGCTGGGACGCCCTTGGATTCATGGGGCAGGTGCTGTAGCTTCGTCTCTCCATCAAAAGCTGAGATATCCAATAGAGGGAAAGATTGTCACTGTGTGTGGGGAAGAAGAATACATTGTCAGTAGTGTGCATACCTTCAGATATGTCGAGATGGATGGTGAATTCTTCGAGACTCCGTCTCAGTCATTTGAAGTGGTTCCTCCGCCTAGTCCTGTCCTTAAGCCAACTCCCCTTGTTATTCGAGCTCCTTCTGCCATGGTTTCCCTGAAGGACGCTCAAGCTGTGGTTGAAGATGGTGGCTGTACTGGCTGGGGTCAACTGATCAACATACCCTACAAGTCTGATAAATCTGGTCTGGGATTTAGCTCTGAGAAGGTGGTCAAAGATCAAATCAATGCTGTAGAAGATGCTGACAGTGATTGCGACCTGGATAGCTGGATCTTCCCAACAATTGGCGACGGACTCAATAATTGGAAGGCTGAAGACACTATCCCGATCTCCTTTAGTCAGGAGTAATTGTTATTGTCCATTTAGTATTGCAAATTTTAATTTTTCAATTGAACTTCTTAAAGCATTGTGTCTATGCCCGGGGCACAATAGCTAATTTGTTAAGGGTTTTGTCATTTCATAAGCATATTCATATTCAATAAATCAATGGACCTTTTCGCATTCAAATATTGCGCTCTTTATTTTTCCTGTCGTCTTTCAAACAAGCTATGCTTTCTTACACACACTCACGTAACGAATTGCAGATAACGAATTGCAGATCCGTATCCACTCTGGATCCTATTGATAATAATTCCGCTACTGTTCATTATGACTTTGAAAATCCAATCTACCAAGCCGAAGATGGAAGTGAGGAAGATTGTGAAGTCCCTGGAGAGCTTGCCAGACTATTACTGCAAGAGGAAAGGACTATACAGCCGCATGAAGAGTCACTCGAAGTCGTAAATCTAGGTACTGAAGTGGAAAGAAAAGAAGTCAGAATAGGAGCAGGATTGGAAAACAGTATCAAAGAAAGATTGATTCAGATGTTACGTGACTACGTAGAGATTTTTGCTTGGTCCTATGAAGACATGCCCGGGCTGGATACTGACATAGTAGTGCATCGTCTGCCAATGAAGGAAGACTGTCGTCCTGTCAAGCAAAAGGTTCGCCGCATGCGTCCTGAAATGTCTGAGAAAATCAAAGCCGAGGTTATGAAACAATTCAATGCCGGTTTTCTAGCCGTTACTTCTTATCCTCAATGGGTTGCTAATGTGGTGCCAGTGCCAAAGAAGGATGGTAAGGTGCGAATGTGCGTAGATTACCGAGACCTGAATAAAGCAAGTCCCAAAGACGACTTTCCACTCCCACACATCGATGTTCTGGTAGACAATACCGCTCAACACAAAGTATTCTCCTTCATGGATGGTTTCTCGGGTTATAACCAGATTAAGATGGCACCTGAGGACATGGAGAAAACTACGTTTGTGACGCAATGGGGCACCTTCTGTTACAAAGTAATGCCATTCGGTCTAAAGAACGCCGGGGCAACGTACCAGCGTGCTATGGTGGTTTTATTCCATGATATGATTCATCATGAAATAGAAGTATACGTGGATGACATGATAGCCAGATCTCATACTGAAAAAGAACATCTCGATCATTTATACAAACTGTTCGAGAGGTTGAAGAAGTACAAGTTGAGATTGAATCCGAACAAATGCACTTTTGGAGTAAGATCCGGTAAACTCTTGGGCTTTATTGTCAGTGGTAAAGGAATTGAGGTTGACCCGGCTAAAGTGAGAGCTATTCAAGAAATGCCAGTTCCCCGTACGGAGAAAGAGGTCAGAGGTTTCTTGGGACGCTTGAACTACATTGCCCGATTTATCTCCCACTTGACCGCCACTTGCAAACCCATCTTCAAATTATTGAGGAAGAATCAAGAGATGATATGGAATGACGAATGCCAAGAAGCTTTTGACAAAATCAGGAAATATCTCCAGGAACCTCCCATTCTGATACCACCAGTTGAAGGAAGACCTCTAATCATGTATTTGACCGTGTTGGAAGGTTCAATGGGGTGCGTGTTGGGGCAACATGACGAGTCTGGTCGAAAAGAGCATGCCATATACTACCTGAGCAAAAAGTTCACCGACTGTGAAACAAGATACTCACTGCTCGAGAGAACTTGCTGTGCTTTGGCCTGGGCTGCTCGCCGACTAAGACAGTATATGTTGAATCATACCACTTTGTTGATTTCTAGGATGGATCCCATCAAATACATGTTCGAGAAGCCTGCCCTCTCCGGAAGAATAGCGAGATGGCAGATGATCTTAACAGAGTACGACATCCAGTATACTACCCAGAAAGCCATCAAAGGAAGCGTGCTCGCTGATCATTTGGCTTATCAAGCGGTGGATGATTATCAATCTATGAATTTTGAGTTCCCAGATGAGGATGTCATGCTTGTTACTGATGATGAAAAAACTGAACCGGATGAAGGACCCGGACTGGGATCCCGATGGACTATGGTCTTTGATGGATCTTCTAATGCATTGGGCCATGGTGTTGGGGTTGTACTTATTTCTCCCGGAGGTTACCATACACCTGTCACTGCTAGACTATGTTTTCATTGTACCAATAATATGGCTGAGTATGAAGCATGTATTTTTGGACTCAAAGCTGCTATAGATTGGCGAATCAAGTTTTTGAGTGTGTACGGAGATTCGGCCTTGGTAATCAGTCAGATCAACGGAGAATGGGAGACTAAACATCCAAATCTCATCCCTTATCGAGAGCGGGTGATGACATTAATCCCATACTTTGAAGAGATTACATTTGAACATATTCCACGAGAGGAGAATCAATTGGCAGACGCATTAGCTACCATGTCATCTATGTTCAGAGTCAGATGGGACGGTGAAGCTCCCAGGATTACTATTGAACGATTAGATGAACCAGCACACTGTTATGAACTTCACACTGAAAAGGTACAAGGGAAACCTTGGTTCCACGACGTGAAAAGATATTTAGAAGCTCAGGAATACCCCGAAGGGGCATCCGTCAACGACAGAAAGTTCCTGAGGAAGTTCTCCGCTAAATTCTTTCTGAGTAATGGAGTGTTATACAAACGTAATCATGACTCGACTCTGCTTCGCTGTGTGGATAAAACGGAAGCAGAAAAGATTATGGAAGACATGCATGACGGTATTTTTGGGACTCATTCTAATGGACATACAATGGCTAAGAAGATTCTGAGATCAGGGTATTATTGGTCTACCATGGAAACTGATTGCCACCATCACTCCAGAACCTGTCACAAGTGCCAGATCTATGCGGACAAAGTACATATGCCTCCTGCTCCATTGAACGTGTTAACAGCTCCTTGGCCCTTTGCAATGTGGGGCATCGATATGATTGGAGAGATTAAACCCACGGCTTCTAATGGACATCGCTTCATTCTTGTCGCTATTGATTACTTTACGAAGTGGGTAGAGGCAGCCTCATTCGCTTCTGTCACCAAGAATGTGGTGGCACGGTTCGTCAAGAATAGCCTTATTTGTCGGTATGGCATCCCTGAAAGGATTATCACTGACAATGGTACTAATTTGAACAACAAGATGATTACTGAACTCTGCACGCAGTTCAAAATTAAGCATCATAACTCTTCTCCGTACCGGCCAAAGATGAATGGCGCCGTGGAGGCTGCTAATAAGAACATTAAGAAGATCATGCAAAAGATGACAGTAACGTACAAAGACTGGCACGAGATGTTACCATTTGCTCTCCATGGTTATCGCACTTCAGTACGCACTTCGACAGGGGCAACTCCTTTCTCTTTAGTCTACGGAACGGAAGCTGTTTTACCAGTGGAAGTCCAGATTCCCTCTCTAAGAATCATGAAAGAGGCGGGCTTAGATGAAGATGAATGGATTCAGACTCGACTCGATCAGATAAACTTGATTGACGAGAAGAGACTGGCGGCTGTTTGTCACGGGCAGATATATCAGAAGCGCATGACCCAGGCATTTAACAAAAGAGTCAAGAGACAGGTGTATCAAGTTGGCAACTTGGTGATCAAGCGTATCATTCTACCACAAGGGGATCCCAGAGGCAAGTGGACTCCCACATACGAAGGGCCATTTGTGGTTAAGAAGGTATTCTCTGGTGGAGCCATGATACTTGCTACAATGGATGGCGAAGACTTCCCGCATCCTGTGAACGCGGACATAGTTAAAAAATACTACGCATAACAGAGACCCGCTAGGTCGACGCACCTAGGCAAAAGTAAGGGCATCCTGGCGAACCAAAAGGGTTCGGGCAAAAATTAGGGATAAACATATAAAAATGTACACCCGGCAAGTCGAAAACCTGAAAAGGCGGCTTGGGCAAAAACGGGTATCCTGGTGGACTGAAAACCTGAAAAGGCGGTCCAGGCAAAAATTAGGGATTCAAGCGTATGACTATGTCCCGTTCTCTGTCAGCTTCAACCAAGTTCAAGGGACTGAACAAGCCAATCACCTCTATCCGACAGCAGAAGATGAGATGCTTGAAGACATGATGACAGTAGTGGAATTAAAATCAATAGGACTTTCTCTGCATAGCTTTCTCTTTGTGTTCTTGACAATTTCCTCTTACTAGGATTTCTGTCTCCTTGTACACAAATTGCCTGTTTATAGGCCCTCTTTCAAAATCAATACAATTTTATCTCCAAAAAAGATGCTTTTGTTTTTACTTTTTCCGTTTTGATTGCATAAACGTCCATTGATTTAATTTGAATTGATATATGCATTTGAATATGATTAATGTTTATCAAAAATACATGCCTAAAATAGAAATAGCGATTACTACAAGACTTCAGGACCAAGGAGAAGGTCTAACCACGCTTTCCAATGAATCCGTTGCTAATTCGATTCCCCGGCAACGCCAATTATTCCCCAGAAGAGGTCGGCACCACCAGACAGACATGTCATCTCTTCCATCCCCAGCCAGGCTCTGTTGAGTGTTTTCATCGTCAGACAGAAATCAAGTACCCCCAGCTAAGAAAGGGTCATCGATACAAATATCTCCGGCCAGAAGACTGAGATTTATTCCCCAGTAGAGTCCCCTGGAAGAACGTTTCAGACGCATAGTGCATTCATTACATCATTTCACATCACATACCTACATACAATTTTCATTCCGCATCATATACATTACATCATTTCGTAACATATACATGCATACAATGTTCGCATTTATTTCAGACGCATAATTCATTCATTACATCATTTCGCATGCATACAACATTTGCATCTCATGCATCATGACATGGCATGAAGCTAACTTTATTTTTCAGGTCAATTATCCTCCTGACACAGTCAAAACAAAGGTCCATTCAGACGGGATCTTTATCTATTACATTCAAGATTTAACAACAACTCAGATACGATCTAGCGTACGATCCATTCTGATCTTCAACTACTCCCAACACGGTCTAATGTACGACCCAGTTGGACCTTCACTTCTTAGTCTAATGTACGACCAAGTTAGACCTTCAAGTCAGATTCTGCAAATACAGTCTAATGTACGACCAAGTTAGACCGTCAAGTCCTCAGACAACTCAGATAAGGTTTAATGTACGACCAAGTTAGACCTTTATCTCCTCAGATGCTACCTTCGGACAGGTACATTTCTGAATGGTAGTCTGGTATACGGCTACTCCCCTTGCTCAGGTGCTACCTTCGGACAGGTACATTCCTGAATGGTAGTCTGGTATACGGCTACTCCCCTTACTCAGGTGCTACCTTCGGACAGGTACATTCCTGAATGGTAGTCTGGTATACGGCTACTCCCCTTGCTCAGGTGCTACCTTCGGACAGGTACATTCCTGAATGGTAGTCTGGTATACGGCTACTCCCCTTGCTCAGGTGCTACCTTCGGACAGGTACATTCCTGAATGGTAGTCTGGTATACGGCTACTCCCCTTTACTCAGATGCTACCTTCGGACAGGTACATTTCTGAATGGTAGTCTGGTGTACGACTACTCCCTCTTCAAGCAGATTCAGCCTAACGGACGGCTCATTCTGCAATTCAGAACCGATCTAGCGTACGATCCGTTCTGATCTTTCATCCCCAGCAAAGTCATCCGCCTAATGAATAACTCACTCTGGTATTCAGACACGGTCTAATATACGATCCATTCTGATCCCTCATCCCCAGCAGTGTATAGCATACTCTGACTCCCCAACGAAGTCAACAGCATGATGGATGATTCGCTATACGGCGTAGCGTATGACCCGGCATGACATCCATGGCTTCAGACATCGTCTAACATACGACACCATCGGAAGCTCGTCATCAAACTTCCTGGATGGCATCTCTAAGCCCATCTCCCTCAAGACTAGCTCCTGATTGACAATCGCAAATTTTAGGGGCATTCTAGTGTTCAATAATCTTTCACCTCCAGACCACGAACGGCACATACCATTCTACTCTCTCGGTGCAAGAATATTGAACAGGGGCAGCTGTCATACCCCAAAATTTGCCCGTTGATATTACCAAGCATTTTCCAAGACCCTCTGACTTGATCTGCAAGGCGTTGATATTAAATGGACAAAAGCCCAGCTCACAACAGGCCTAATCCAAAGTGGCCCAAAATAGCTTGCTCGCTAGGCGAGCAATTCCTTCGCCTAGCGAATATCTCAGCATGCCACTCGCCCAGCGAAGCATCAGGTCCAGAAAAAGCCCAGACCTAGCTTGCTCGCTAGGCGAGCAATTCCTTCGCCTAGCGAAGCTTGCGAAAATTTGAAGTTTTGGACCTCATTTTAAGCCCATTAGGTCACCACCACTACTACTATAAATACCAACTCCTCTGCCACGAAAAAAGACAGACACAGACGGACGGAAAAGGACGGAAACCCTAGCCCCGAAACCCTGCTGATCCAAAGAGTTCGGAAGGCGGAAACCCTGAAGGCCGCTCACCCGCTCCGAAGCTACCGCCGCCCAACTCAATCCGGCTCGCCAATTCAAGGTTGCAATTCGATTGCAAACAGGTTTGCATCACTATTATCGCTTTATTTTCTTAATTTGCATGTGATATCGCTTTATGTTCTTATTTTGCATGTGGTACCTCTTTAGGTTCTTAATATGCATGTGATATCGCTTTGTGTTCTCATTTGGCATGTGGTACCGCTTCATGTTCTTAACTTGTGGATGATATTATAAGTGAATTCATAAACATATTTGAAGTTTTGCATGTGAATTTAAGTGTGCCTGAATATTGTGAATGCTGAACCATGTAATTATGTGTTGGATGCCATAAGCCATGCCGCAGGTTGAGGTCATACTGTTCTCAAATTCCAAACCCGTGGTCGCTCGCTAGCTCATCGCTAGGCGAGCCTGCAGCGAGCCTTCGCTGAGCCTTCGCTAGGCGAAGCAGAGGCGAACGGGACAGTGGCTGTTTTGTCTCTTTGTTGTCCATTTTATGTTCATCTAATCATGATTCTGCATTATTTGGCTTAAATTTCTGACTGTTATATTTATTTTATGGGGCAATTTCCAATTGTATTTTGCCTCAATGCTCTAATCCGTGTGTTGCATGATGTAAAGGCTAGCATATTTCCAAAGAAATAACCGGCTAGGCATGCCGCTTTAGGTGTGGACATTCTTGAGGAGATGGCTTTTGGATGACCTAAGTTTAATATGGAGATTCATCTTGAATCACCAAGCTTGATGTTTAATGTATTGATTTCATTGATTTCCTGTGGACCTAATTACCTAACCGATTACGGCTATTTAATTAATTGTTAAAATCCGGACTTTAAATAAATGATATCGGACCTCTCTTTATTACCCCACGATTACGTAATACGGTCATGTCCTGCGAATATGGGGATATCCTTAGCAAAGACCCTTCGGTTAAATCATCATAGTCCCTCGGATGTTGCCTTCGAAAATACGATTTTGTCCCTCGATGACCCTTCGGTGTAGCCTACGGTTAAATGATGATCGTCCCTCCGAATGCTAAGGTATCCTCACTACTGTTGCCTTCAATGACCTATCAATGACCCTACGATGACCCTTCTACATCCCAAGGATAAAACTACTTACTTCTCAATAGTCAGGACAGTTTTACCCTCATAAGGATAGGAAATGCCCGGAAAGACCTCGGACAGGTATAACCTTAATTGCTCATTCATAACAAAAAAATACTTTTCACACCTCACACCTTTCAAACATCTTTTGGAAAATCATCACTTAGCATACATCCGTACTAGGATCATTGCCGAGTTATATTTTTCTAAACTACTTTCAAAAACTATACGAGATAACCACTTTGTATACATTCATGCAAGAATCATTACAAAGTTAAATTCTCATTTTTCAAAACATTTTTCACACATTTCTCAACCACCTTTTTCAAACTAGAAAACATAAATGATTGAGCAATTAAGAGCCCATGGATAACCATGGATACAAAGGGTGCTAATACCTTCCCTTTGTATAAAGTACCTCCCGAACCTAAGAATTTAAAATTAAGGTCTTTCCTGTTCTTTTCCACCTTTCCTTATGGGATAAAAGAAAAGTCGGTGGCGACTCTTGCTAACCGCGACATTGCGATTAAAAATCCAATAAAGTCAGTTCACCGTATGACAGAGGGAACGGAAACCACCGTCATCCACGAGGATATAACTCAGTGGGGAGCGCAAAAGGAAATGACAGACACTTTCTGCTTAAGGGGTCGACTCTATATGGAGAGATCAGACACACCCACATCTGCTAGGGGAGGATCCACTAGGGAGATCTGTATCACCAATAGCAAGAGACAACCATCAACAGATACATGGCAACAGATGCAACATGAGTATCTGAATGTTATGATTATGCATGTATGCATTATGCATGAGGAATGTATGATGAATGCTGACAAACAAACATGTTAACCACACATAGGTCCAGGAATCAACCACCCGGTGCTACTCTTCCAGAGGGAAGGCCAAAATCACCAGAGAGCAAAGAAAACCTGCTGGAGACTGGGACATCAGGGAATAACATCATCCTGCAGGGGAGAAAGGCCACAAGAGGCTGCAGGGGGGATCATCAATCACAACTGGGTGAAAGAGTTCCAAAATACAGGCAGACACGCCACAACAACAACTCATGCGGGAGATCAGAGATATCAAGAAGCAACCAGATCTCTGATGAGGATAGATAGGCATTGATAAAGCTCATCATGTCAACAATTCCGCTGAGGAATCTATCCGAGGGAATTCCGGATTACTGGGATGTCAATCCACCAAATACCAAATCTTCCAAAGAAAACCACCCATGCCGGGGAGAGGAGAAGACTGCTCTACTGGAGAGACGAAAGTTGAAGTCTTCAATAAACCCTCTACTTGGGAACTGACCCACAAAAATGTTCCAACAACAAACTTGCTGGGGATGCCCCACAATAGGGCTCAAACAACACTCTACTGGGGGTGCACCACAATAGGGCTAACAGGAACTTGGAGGAAGAATGTTGCACTGTCGGGGACATGAAGATGAACAACTTCAACCAACACTGCGCTAAGCAACCTCGCTGAGGAGAAACCATAAGAGGTTCTACAGGAAAAAGATACAGTTATGCTCGAGATACGAACAAATGTCTTACCTGTTGGTAATCATACCACCTTTGGGAGAGCACTGCGGATCTCCTAAGTATCCTTCCATCATTATGAATATTCACTTTATTTAAGAACAATTTTTTAAAAAATTTGTTTATTTTGAAAACAATGATACTTTATCAATTAAAACATGCAAAACATTTGTTGAGTTGAAACAAATAAGAGTGCAAATAATTGGATAAAAGCTCAAATTGATGTGATGGAATGGTAGTCTGCAAATGGCAAGACTCCATAGATCTGTACAAATTTGAAATCGGTGATATATATTGGAGAGGGCTACATTGAACATAATGACCTTTTCTCTACCAATTCCGAATTTTGATGTATTCAAAGCTTCAGTCGACGACGAATCGAGAATTCCTGGCGGATGACAGATGTAGAACACGGTCTTGTCAGGATGCAGTTACTTGCCAAATCCCTAATTTTTGCCTAGATTGCCCCAGTGTGAGGTGCTCAATCTAGCGGGATGCAAATTCTTCTTTTTTTCAATGTCTCTAACTTTTGCCTGGATCGCCCTTTCGGGTTTTCAATCCACCGAGATGCTCCTTTTTGCCTAAGCCGCCCTTTGGGGTGTTCGACTTAGCGAGCTATTCTGCTTTTTTTTTTTTGGCGAAGTATTTCTTGATTGCATCTGGATTCACAGGACGAGTGAACTTCTCTATCCATTGTTGTAAGTGTCAAAGCACCGCATCAAAAGGCTTTCTTGACAACATATGGACATTCATAGTTTGGGGTTCACTTGCCCCTGGAATCGGGCGCGAAAGACAAGACTTTCTTGAGCATAAGGTCACCTTCTCGGAACACACGAGGCTTGACCTTCTTATCGAATGCTTTCTTCACTCTTTGCTGATATAACTGACCATGCCACATGGCAGTTAATCTCTTCTTTTCGATCAGATTCACTTGGTCGTAACGACTCTGAATCCATTCAGCATCAGTTAACTTGGGACTTCGAGGGTGCTATTTTTTTCTTTTGTTTCTTTCTTTCTTTTTCTTTCTTTTGATTTCTTTTGATTTTGCACCCTCCTCTTTCTTTTTTTTTTCTTTTTCTTGATGCCCCAGTTGGCTGTTCTGCTGATTCTCGAGATGCAGCTGAGTGATCTTCTTTTCTTGCTCAAGAAGTCGGGAAATCTCATCAGGAATCCCTTCAACATCATATTCTTCCGCTTCAAATACAGGGAATTCAAAATTGGGAGATGACGTCGGATCATTATGTTCAATGGGTTTAAGAATCAACCTGCATAATGATTTTGATATGAAAAGCTTTTTGGAAAACAAACAAGACAATCGTTATGCAGATGAAAAGATTGCTTTTATTCTTGTTTTTAGGGTTTTTTGTGATCACCAATTTCATACAAAAAGCGAAAAGGGAAAACAAATGGAAAAACAAATGTTTTACATGCTTTTATTTGAATGAAAATATCATTGCACAAATGTTGCCAACAATGTCATCGCTTCTCCTTTTGGCCTGGGAGAAGGGTTTTTAAACAAAGTGATTATTACTCTGACTTATGAACAACTGTAAGAACGCCCAAAGTGACCCAAATGCGACAGATCCCACCAGGGATGACAGATGTCAGTATCCTTTGCATCAGCAGCTTCTGCTTTGAACAACCCTTTTTCGTCGAATACCTCAGAAGAAAAGCCAACGCCAGCCCGGGGCTTGTTATCTTCAAGCTTGATTAACATTGGGACCTAAGTCCTCAAAGCTCAGAATCCCTGATCTGATAAGGTCCTGCACCTTATTCTTCAACTGAAAGCAGCTTTCCACATCATGACCAGGAGCACCCGAATGATACACACAATGTTGATCAGGCCTATACCACCACCGAGGGTTGACGGGTATAGCCGGTGGGTCTATGGAAGTAATCAAGTTCCACTCTATCAAAGAGGGATACAGTTCTGCGTATGACATAGGAATCAGGTCAAAAATGATCTTCTTCCTCTCATTACTTGTACTGGCTTGATTACCATTGTGAGGCTGGTAAGCCTGCTGTTGAGGACGATGTTGTTGTTGTTGATATTGCTGAGTTGGTCTTCTTTGCTGTTGTGATTGAGTTGCTGGAATAGTCACAGCAGCAACCTGACGGTACTATCCTCTGTTCACATTCCTCCGACGGTGTACAGCATTGGTTTCACCCTCTCCCCTTCTGGGTGCCCCAGAGGATGGCTTTTTAGAATTCGAAGAACTTGAAGAGCCAGGATCTTGTATCTTTCCTGCTTTGATAAGACTCTCAGTCCTCTCTGTAGCACCTCAAATTTGCACCTATCATTGTACATACATTCTCATATTAGGTCATAGCATATCATGGTCCACTGCATAGCATTGCATTGTCCCAGTTGCCTCAAGTGCAAGCCAAGCAAGAAATTAGGTCAAACTGGTCAGGAGATCAGTCAGTCAAGCAAGCAAGTGAGATTTTCATTGAGCCAAGGCCCTAGGGTTGGTCCAACATGTTCAAATGACTTGGGGATCCATTTGAAGTGTTTTGGTCAAAGATTGGATGTTCAGAAGTCGTCAGTCAATGCACAGTTTGCCAGAAACCCTAAAAAGTCAAACTTGGTCAACTGTGTCTGATTTTATGGTTTTGATGGTTGGATTTGGTTTGAGAGAGCTTATTCATGTCCAAATAGACCTCATATATCATGTCAAACAACATCATTGAAGAATTTGAAGCCAGATCAGAAATTTCCAAAAATGGAAACTGGACCTGTAATTGAAACCTGCCCAAAATGGAAAGTCTTGATCCTCAAACTTACATCATGATACAAGCTTCAAATGAATTTTTGCCCAACATGAAAGTTGAAGATCTTGTTCTCCCATTTCCAAAAAGTCCAAGAACACTCAATTCCCATGTATGGTTGGCAAGTTATGATCAAATCATTTTCAGAAATTCTTGAACTTCAAAAGGCCATATCTCTCAAACCATTTGGCCAATTTGGGTGGGGTTTTTTCCTACAAGTCACATTTGATCCCCTCTTTCCAAATATGTCATCATCTTTCACCAAAACATCACCATGCAAAATGGCATTTTTGGACTTGCCTTAATTAATTTCAAGTGAGTTGAATTTTGACTTTTCAAAATAATCATTCCCAACCATTTCTACCATTCAAATATGTTCTGAAATGTTGATTAAAACTTGTTGGAGGCCCATTCTTGTGCAGTACATACACACATTACCAACTTGCTTGAAAATGGGACAAAAGTACACTTTTTCACCAACTCTATCCCACATTTCCATGGACTTGGATTCAGTACCACAAAAACAGCAGATGTACATCATTTTTTCTGCTAAATGAAACCCCGAGCAGCTGCCAAAACACTCAGAACTCCACTCTCTCTAAAATTCCATCTTGCTTGCATTTTCCAAAATCAGTCAAAAAGCTCCAAAGAACTCGAGCAAGTCATTGTTTATTCACCATCCAAGCATCATTGTGGACTCTTTGCAACCATATTTTCCCAACTGGAAGCTCCTTTTCTAGTACTGTTTTCAAAGAGCACAACCATGGCAGAGTGAGATTCAAGCGCGAGCAAGCTTCTTGGAGCCAAGATTCTTCCTCCATCCACCTTGTAGAAGCATAAAGAGCAACTGTTTCACTTCAAAACGACCAAACAACAACTGCACCACAGCTGTTCTTCAAATTTGGTAAATCCTCGACCTTAACCATTCCAAAAAACATGATATGCTTTAGTTAGATCACACCATGCTAATCATTTTGAAGTTTGAATCATGTCAAATGGTTGCCTATGCTAAAAGATATGTTGACTTGAAATCTGATGTGTGAATATGTTTAGCTTCGATTCATGATTGTTAGTGTGTTTTAAGAAAAATGGATGATGGATTCTTAATGTGTGTGGTGTGCTGGTTCTAGTGATATGTTGGATTCCAATTTCTGGGCGTTTTTGAAATTCACGATTTGGGGAAGGGGATGAGATGTACTGTACATTGAAGAACCCTAATTTGCCCAGAAAATTTTGAACGTTTTGCATGATTGTTACTGTTCCAGCGCATGAGCCAATGAAAACATTTCCTCCCCGCGTCCAAAACGGCAGCGTTTTGTTAAGTGGCCTGGATAATTACAAGTTTGCCACTCGGACCCCATGTCTCATTGAATAATGTTGTCTTTTTTTACAATTATTTCACTTTGATCCATCCAACTTACAAAATTCATAACATCATCATTGGTGATCCAAATTTCATGGGAATTTTTGCATTATGTTCATCTGGATCTCTACTTTTTTATCATGATTTTTGCTGATTTTTTGGATGAATGGATTTTAATTGGTATTAGGGTTTTGTTCATGTATGCAAATTTTGTACACTTTGCCAAAACCTTTGTGAAATGGTGATACTTTATCCAATGGCTCCCAAATTTTTTGTGCTTAAACTAGACACATTCATGGTAATTTTGGTGCAGAGTTTGTGAATTTATCATTGCTGGTTTGTGAGATATGATTTTTTGAATTAGGGTGTGACAATTTGTGTCACACCATTGATGTCCAACTTCATGATTTTCATTACCATGCTTCTTGAACTCAAATTGGTTTGAATTTCTGTATGATTGAGCTTGAATATGTCTAGTTTACATGTGAATTTTCTTGGAATTATTTGTGGCATTTCCTAATTGTTTGAGATTTTCTCCCCTGTTTAGTCATATGTTGACTTTTGGTGACACATGTTCCCATTTCATTTGTGAAATTCTCATACTTTATTGGATGGACATGAAATTTGACATGTGATTAGTAGACATCTTAAGATTTGCCATGGTTTTGATCCCATTCATTTCTCATATGCTATCACTTATTTATGATTTTTCTAAGTTGATGCATGTTTGGTTGACTCCTTTGAGCATGTTCAAAATTACCTTGACTTTCTGATTTCCATTGACTGCCTTCCATTTGTCCAAATGAGATGAAATTTGACATGCTTACGATGCTGTGGGTTGTGATTGATCATGATTTATTTGGTGATTTTTAGAAATGTTTAAGATTGCTTTTGAGTTAAGTCTTGCTGTTGACTTCTATGAGCTTCTAAATGCCATGTTTTGACCTAATTTGTTCATGAAATGATGATGATGATTGATATGAATGTGAACCCAATTGGTTTTGTTTCTTGAATGTTTGAACATGATTTTGGATACTTGCTTTTTGCTGTTTTGACTTTTTCATTCTCTTTTGACCCTAGGCTTGCCCTAGTGGTCCTGTTACTCACTTTTGAGCTTGTGTTTTCAGGTTGACCAACAAATGACCAATGAGACCATTTCTTTTTGATTGAGCTTGCTTAAATATCATTGTCTAACTTGTTTGTTTTGTAGGTGGCTTGGCCCACATGCCTTAAGCCTTATGCCTTGCACATCCATTTGCTTCTGATTAACTGTTAATGTCTGTTTCCTTTTGCTTTGATTTGAGTTGCATACTAACATCTGCTTGACTATTTCAGGTGCTTTTAGTTGCTTAGTTCCTTGTGAACTTTTGCTTTGCTTTGCTTAAAAGCAATTTGCATTGAGGTATATTTCTAATCTTCATGTAGTCTGGAAGACCTGGCCTGTTACTTGGCCAGGCAACTGTCTGAAGTCCTCCTTAAGAGGCAATGTTTGTGGATGTTTACTTTTGTCCTTGCATAGAGTCAAAGACCTCCTAAGTGAAGAGGCAATTGGCAGAACCCAAGGGATAAGCAACCTATCCCCTGCTATTCTGTGTGTCATCTGCTTTGCTCACACCACTGTGTTGATGCATTGCAGATACAAACCCAAGATCTTGTACAATTGTACAGTTGAGTCAGTATCAAATGTGTAGAAGGGTTCCCACTTTCTGAACCCACACATTCTTGTCTTAAGCTCTCCCAGGCCAGGGATAAGAGCTGTGAAGTCTTATCTTCACTCACCTTTCATCTGCTTCACCTTAGCCCCTCAATGGCAAGGTTAAGAGCACATTCACCCAGTTCCAGAGGTTTGTTTGTTGAGGTTGATATGACCCCTCGACTAAAACCTAACCCTTGTTTGAGCCACTTGCTTGTGTATAGTGTGTGCTATCTGTGCTTGGATGTTTGTTTGACTTGCTTCCTGTGCAAGTTAGGGTTAGTTTAGACTTGCTTCCTGTGCAAGTTAGGTTTTGCTTGGCTTGCTTCCTGTGCAAGTTAAGTGTGTGTGTGGCTTGCTTCCTGTGCAAGTCATGATTAGGATAGGCTGGCTCCCTGTGCCAGTTAGCTAGAAACCTTAACTTAGGGATGATTTGCATGATAACATCTAGGCTCGAGTCGTAGTCTCCCTAGTGTTGTGTCTCCCTCTGTTATCTGGTTAGGCTAGTCCTTTATCCCTCCGTAGGGGAACTACGTCGCCCTGATCCTCATACCAGATGAGGTACGTAGGCAGGAGATGAGCAGATCTCTCCGGGCGCCTGTGTCTTTGTTTTGTCTTGTTGTGTGCTTGGAAGCTGATGTAAGTCCATCGAGTGGCATTTGGGTTCCAGTTTGGTTTTTTGGTTCGGATGCTGATGTAAGTCCAGTGATTGGCATTCAGGCTCCACGTTTGCCTTTGCCTGTGTTTGTTTGTGTGCGTGTCAGCCGAGCTACGAATGCTCTGATTCTTCTTCGTCCAAGAAGATACGTATGCATAGGATGCGATATCCTAGCGAGCATGTGTCGTTTCCCCAGTCCGAACTACTTCGACTCTGATGTCTATGCCTGATAGACTAAGTAGGCCCAGGATGCGATATCCTGCCGAGTCAGTTTCAGTCTGTTTTCTTGTGTCTCTTTCAGCCAGTGTGTGTGTGTGTGAGCAGTGTTTTAGCAACCATTTTCCTTCCTATTGTGCGTGGATCCCGTCGAGTACGACGGATGCGTAGGGGTGCTAATACCTTCCCTTCGCATAACCGACTCCCGATCCCATTCTCTTTGGTCGCGAGACCATGTCTTTTCCAGGTTTACTTCGAGCGTTTCCTTTCCCTCTTTTGGGATAAATAACGCACGGTGGCGGCTCTGTTGTTCTTGTTTTCCCGCCGGTTTTTCGCGTGATGCGACAGCTGGCGACTCTGCTGGGGACAATAGAGAAGTTGACCTGTGCTGGTCCATCTTCCCTAAGCGAGTCTCTCCTAGCGCTCTCTAGGTTAGGGTTTTGGTTGCTGTTTGCTGTTATTTATTGCATTCATTTATTTATTGGTTGCATTTATGTTTGCACTAATGTTTGCATTCATATTCATCTGTTCATCTGGCTGGTTGTCTGTTTCTCTCTGTTGGGGTGGGAGTTACATGAGGTAAAAGGCCCAATACCCAGGCCATGAGTGAAATCTAGGATACTTAGGAATAGAGTGATTCATGGGAAGCGGGTGGTATTGCGCCACTTAGCGGAACATTGATATCACGAGCAGTTCAGACCCTGGTGGGATATTATCGTTACATACTTCGGGTGTGTATATGATGATGTTCTGCGAAAGGTTATTTATGCTGCGTTTCTCTCGACCTTACCCTGGCCTAGATGACACCCGTGAGTGGGGAGGGAATGATCATTATTACAGGTACAGTTGGTGACTTGTTGGTGACTTGTTGGTGACTTGTGATCCTGTTGGTGACTATTGGTTCAGAATTTTGGGGTCTCAGATGACTTTGGGTTTCAGATGAATTTGTGGTTCCGAGTTCAAGCCGAAGCTTTGATCCTGTGTTCTGAGAGACACAGCCAACCAGTCGTGTCTGCATCATTTGCATCATAGCATATTTATTTTTCAAAAGAAACGCAATAAAAAAAAATACAAAAAAAAAAAGAAAAAAAAGAAAAAAAAAAAACTAATCCCTGCATGCATATCATTTCTCAGGTACATTCCAGAGCTTGTTCACTGATAGAGATGGCAACAGTCCCAGAGTTGAAGCGGAAGACTTGTTCCTACAGCTTTCACCGTGAACCTTTGACGTCTCTGATTGAGTTGAGCAACCTTATGACCAGTGGTAACCAGAAGGGGTTTGTTGACCAGTATGGAGATATTCTGACACTGTTGAAGATGGTAGTCGATCCGGTGCCGTTGCAGACTCTTCTACAGTTCTACGACCCAGAGCTTCATTGTTTCACCTTTCAAGATTATCAGTTGGCGCCTACTCTTGAGGAGTACTCCATTCTGCTGAGTGTCCCGGTCCGGTATCAGGTTCCTTTCTTGGATGTGCCCAAGGAGGTTGATTTCAGAGTTGTTGCCAGAGCTCTCCATTTGGGTATCAAGGAAGTCAGTGATAGTTGGAAGTCCAGTGGGGATGTTGTAGGATTGCCTTTGAAGTTTCTGTTGAGGGTAGCTAGAGAAGAAGCAGAGAAGGGAAGTTGGGAAGCCTTTCATGCTCAGTTGGCCGTCATGATCTATGGGATCGTCCTGTTTCCGAGTATGCCCAATTTTGTTGACTATGCTGCAGTCAGTATTTTCATTGGAGGAAATCCAGTTCCTACTCTGTTAGCTGACACTTACTATGCTATTCACAGTAGGCATGGTAAGGGTGGGGCTATCAGGTGTTGTCTCCCGCTTTTGCTCAGATGGTTCTTGTCTCTCCTGCCAGTCAGTGGACCTTTTGTGGATGCTCAGAGCACGCATAAGTGGACTCAGAGGGTTATGTCTCTTACCTCCTATGATATCAGGTGGCAATCTTACCGGATGGATGTGCGTAACGTCATTATGAGCTGTGGAGGATTCCGTAATGTGCCACTCGTAGGGACTAGGGGTTGCATCAATTACAACCCGGTTCTTTCTCTTCGCCAGTTGGGGTTTGTGATGAAGGGAAGACCACTTGAGGCTGAGGTAGCTGAAAGTGTGTATTTTGAGAAGCAGAGTGACCCGGCTAGATTGGAGCAGATAGGGAGAGCTTGGAAGTCTATTGGTGTGAAGGATGGATCTGTCTTAGGGAAGAAGTTTGCCGTTGCTATGCCTGATTACACTGATTGGGTCAAGGAGAGAGTAGAAACTTTGTTGTTACCCTACGATAGGATGGAGCCGTTGCAGGAGCAACCACCTTTGATCCTTGCTGAGAGTGTGCCTGCGGAGCACTACAAGCAAGCCCTGATGGAGAATCGCCGTTTGAGAGAGAAGGAGCAAGATACCCAGATGGAGCTGTACAAAGCCAAAGCTGATAGGTTGAACTTGGCTCATCAACTCAGAGGAGTGCGAGAAGAAGATGCTAGCAGACTGAGAAGCAAGAAGAGATCCTACGAGGAGATGGAGAGCATGTTAGATGCAGAACACCGGGAGTGCTTGAGGCTGCAGAGAGTTGAGGCCAGCTATCAGAAGAAGATCAGAGACTTGGAGAAGCAACTCAGAGATAAAGACATCCAGTTGAAGAAGGAAGTAGACTTGAGACAGGCATCAGAGAACCACCTTGGAGGAGAAGTGGTAGAGCTTAGACGACAACTGAAGGAGAAGATCACTCTTTTGCCAGAATGTTCAGAATGTGACCTGTTGATAGACCAGTGTCAGTACTTGAAGACTCTCATTCCGGGAGGCCGTTTGTCTTAGCTTGTATCTTTGATATGTATGTTGAGAATCACCTCCAGGCTTGTTGGATGGGATTCATTGTTGTACTCCGATTGTTTGGATTTTCTTTGTCGACTTTGTTGTATGATCCTGTTACTCATATAGATGAGGTTGTTGGTTTCACCTTGTACTCATCACTCTTGTGTATGTTGTTTCTGTGCTTCTGTGTTGTTCTTGCTGCAGGTTGCCATCTTTTGAGGATGACTCAGGCTCTTTGAATGCCTGAGGAATGAACATATCATGTGCATCATACGCATCATTAGCACCATACTCATATCATTTTGCATAACAGGTGTTCTTGGTCGTGACTTCTCACTCTTGGTTCCTGTTCAGGCAGGATAGCTGATCAACGTCCGCACCGCTACTCAACAAGACTGAATCAACAGAGAGGTATGGATCAAGTTCAAGCTGAGTTGGCTGAGATGAAGGCTAACATGGCCCAGTTTATGAATATGATGCAAGGGGTTGCACAAGGTCAAGAAGAACTTCGAGCCATGGTTCAGAGACAAGAGGCTGCAATTCCACCGGTCAACCATGCTCCGCCAGAGGGAGGCCCGGTCAATGATAATAATGTTGCTGCTGCTGTACCCATCAACAACTATGCTGTAGGTGATGAGTTGGGGGGTATTCGAATCAACGGTCAACCTATTGCTCCAGATGCCGCTAATGCCAGAGCAGTCCGTGCCCCGGCCCGTAATCCTGTTCCGATTGTTGACAGACAAGAGGATATGTTCACTCTGCTCAGTGAAGACGAAGACGTTCTGGGAAGGGTTGATGAGAGGGATCGTAAAGTTGATGCCCTTGCTGAGAAAATTAGAGCTATGGAATGTCAGAATTCTCTCGGTTTTGATGTTACCAATATGGGGTTGGTGGAAGGTTTGAGAATCCCTTACAAGTTCAAAGCACCGTCCTTCGATAAATACAACGGTACTTCTTGCCCTCGCACCCATGTGCAGGCTTATTATCGAAAAATCTCTGCGTATACCGATGATGAAAAGATGTGGATGTATTTTTTCCAAGATAGTCTATCTGGGGCTTCTTTGGACTGGTACATGGAATTGAAGAGAGATTCTATCCGCTGTTGGAGGGATCTGGGTGAGGCCTTTTTGAGGCAATACAAACACAACATGGACATGGCACCGAGCCGGACTCAGCTGCAGAGTCTTTGTCAGAAATCCAATGAGAGCTTCAAGGAGTACGCCCAGAGGTGGCGTGAACTGGCTGCTAGAGTTCAACCCCCTATGCTGGAGAGGGAGTTGACAGATATGTTTATCGGTACTCTTCAGGGTGTGTTTATGGACCGGATGGGGAGCTGCCCATTCGGTAGTTTTTCTGATGTTGTCATTTGTGGAGAGAGGACTGAGAGCTTGATTAAAACTGGGAAGATCCAAGATGCTGGTTCCTCTTCTTCTAAGAAGCCGTTTGCTGGGGCACCTCGTCGAAGAGAGGGTGAAACTAATGCTGTTCAACACCGCAGAGATCAGAACAGAAGTGAATACCGTCAAGCTGCTGCAGTAACCATTCCGGCACCTCAACCTCGTCAACAACAACAACAAAGAGTTCAACAACCGCAACAACAACAACAGCAACGTCCGTATCAGCCCAGACAAAGGATGCCTGATCGACGTTTTGATTCGCTACCCATGTCGTACGCCGAACTGCTGCCCGAACTACTCAGGTTGGGGATGGTTGAGTTGCGTACAATGGCTCCGCCTACAGTATTGCCTCCTGGGTACGACGCCAACGTCCGTTGTGACTTTCACTCTGGGGCACCAGGGCATCATACTGAGAAGTGTCGGGCTCTCCAGCACAAGGTCCAAGATTTGATCGATGCCAAGGCGATCAACTTCGCTCCAGTGCCTAACGTCGTAAACAACCCTATGCCTCAGCATGGTGGGCATAGAGTGAACAATATTGAGGGGAAAGAAGCTGAAGATCTGGTTGTTAATGTTGATGATGTTCAGACTTCTCTGCTAGTTGTGAAGGGCCGTCTGCTGAATGGGGGTGTCTACTCGGGCTGTGATGAGGATTGTTTGGGCTGTGCAGAATCTGAGAATGGTTGCGACCAGTTAAGGGCCGGTATCCAGGGTATGATGGATGAGGGTTGTTTGCAATTCAGTAGGGCTGTAAAAGATCGTGGAACAGTGTCAACTATCACCATTTACTTTAAACCGTCTGAAGGACGTGGACAAAGGGTCGTTAGTGCACCTGCAACAAATGGTACCCCAGTTACCATTTCCGTGCCTGTAACCATCAGTGCTCCAACTACTATCGCCGCGTCTGGAAGAAGGGCTGTTGAGAATAGTAGAGCCGTGCCGTGGAAGTATGATAATGCTCACCGCAGTAACAGAAGGGCTGAAAGTCAGACGAGACCAGTGAATCAAACTCCAGTGACAATTGGTTTACCGAATAGAGTTCCTGCAACTGTTGGTCCGGCTGTGGATAATGTAGGGGGTCCAGGAGGTTTTACCAGAAGCGGTCGTCTGTTCGCACCGCAGCCTTTGAGGGACAATAATGCTGAGGCTCTCGCCAAAGCAAAGGGTAAGCAAGCTGTGGTTGAGGAAGAACCTGTCCAGAAGGAAGCGCCCGAGGGGTCATTTGAGAAGGACGTGGAGGAGTTTATGAAGATAATCAAGAAGAGTGACTACAAGATTGTAGATCAGTTGAATCAAACTCCGTCCAAGATTTCTATACTTTCACTGTTGTTGTGCTCTGAGGCACACCGTAATGCCTTGCTGAAGATGTTGAATCTGGCTTACGTGCCTCAGGAGATTTCTGTCAATCAACTGGAGGGTGTGATGGCCAATGTGAGCACCAGGCATGGTGTAGGATTCACCAACCTGGACTTACCGCCTGAAGGGCGGAACCATAACAAAGCCTTGCACATCACCATGGAGTGCAAGGGGGCAGTGTTGTCTCACGTATTGGTAGACACCGGGTCGTCGCTGAATGTGTTGCCTAAGCAGATTCTGAAGAAGATTGATGTGGAAGGGTTTGTGCTTACTCCCAGTGACCTGATCGTTCGTGCTTTCGACGGATCCAAACGTTCTGTGTGTGGGGAAGTTACCTTGCCTGTGAAGATAGGTCCTGAGGTATTCGATATCATCTTCTATGTTATGGACATCCAGCCCGCCTATAGTTGTTTATTGGGGCGTCCATGGATTCATGCAGCAGGGGCAGTCTCGTCGACTCTCCATCAAAAGCTCAAGTATGTCTGGAACGGTCAGATTGTGACTGTGTGCGGTGAAGAAGAGATTCTGGTGAGTCATCTATCCTCGTTCAAATATGTTGAGGTGGATGGCGAGATCCACGAAACCTTATGCCAGGCGTTTGAGACTGTGGCTCTTGAGAAAGTGGCGTACGCTGAGCAGAGGAAGCCAGGTGCTTCAATTACTTCTTACAAGCAGGCTAAGGAGGTTGTTGATTCTGGCAAAGCTGAAGGCTGGGGCAAGATGGTGGACTTGCCTGTCAAAGAAGACAAATTTGGCGTTGGTTATGAGCCTCTCCAAGCAGAGCAGAATGGTCAAGCGGGTCCGAGTACCTTTACCAGCGCTGGGCTGATGAATCATGGCGACGTCTCTGCAACCGGTAGTGAAGACTGTGACAGTGATTGTGATTTGGACAACTGGGTTCGCCCGTGTGCACCAGGGGGGTCTATCAACAACTGGACGGCTGAAGAAGTGGTTCAAGTTACTCTTCTGACAGAGTAATTTTCTGTTGTTTTGTCATTTTGCATGAAAATCCTACGATCTGCCCAAGGCGTAGTGATTCATTGTAGGGCCTCATCATGTTTTAATGATTATCATTAATGAAGGACATTTTTTGAAATCAAACTTTGTGATCCCTGTCTTTCTATTTTTTGTTTTCATCCTTTTTCAAAAACAATAAAAATGGCAATGTTTTTGTTTTTTGTGACTTTATTGAACTCTTTTTCTAAAACAAAGCATTAAACATGCAGAAGCGATCTTATGGCATTCACTATGAACAGTTCTGTTATGGCTCAGTATGATTTCGACAATCCCATCTACCAAGCTGAAGAGGAGAGTGAGGAAGACTGTGAACTCCCTGCAGAATTGGTCAGATTGCTGAAGCAGGAGGAAAGGGTCATCCAACCTCATCAGGAGGAGTTGGAGGTTGTTAATTTGGGTACTGAGGACGCCAAAAGAGAAATCAAGATTGGGGCTGCTTTAGAGGACTCTGTCAAGAGGAGGCTGATTGAGATGCTGAGAGAATATGTGGAGATATTCGCCTGGTCATATCAAGATATGCCTGGGTTAGATACAGACATTGTGGTGCATCGATTACCTCTTAGAGAAGGATGTCCTTCGGTCAAGCAGAAGCTTCGTAGAACGAGTCCTGATATGGCAACTAAGATCAAGGAAGAGGTTCAGAAGCAGTGGGATGCAGGTTTTTTGGCTGTTACAAGTTATCCCCCATGGGTGGCCAACATCGTTCCTGTGCCGAAGAAGGATGGTAAAGTCAGAATGTGTGTCGATTACCGGGATTTGAATAGAGCGAGTCCGAAAGATGATTTCCCATTACCTCACATTGATGTATTGGTTGATAATACGGCTCAATCCTCGGTATTCTCTTTCATGGATGGTTTCTCTGGATATAATCAGATCAAGATGGCGCCAGAGGACATGGAAAAGACGACATTCATTACACCTTGGGGCACGTTCTGCTATAAGGTGATGCCATTTGGGCTAAAGAATGCTGGTGCTACCTATCAGAGGGCAATGACGACTCTTTTTCATGACATGATGCACAAAGAAATTGAAGTGTACGTAGATGATATGATTGCGAAGTCGCAGACAGAAGAGGAGCACCTGGTTAATTTGCAGAAGCTGTTTGACCGGTTGAGAAAGTTCAAGCTGAGGTTGAATCCGAACAAGTGTACGTTTGGGGTGAGATCAGGGAAGCTTTTAGGCTTCATTGTCAGTGAGAAAGGGATTGAGGTTGATCCAGCGAAAGTCAAAGCTATTCAAGAGATGCCTGAACCGAAAACGGAGAAGCAAGTCCGTGGGTTTTTAGGGAGATTGAACTACATTGCAAGGTTCATATCTCACCTAACTGCCACGTGTGAACCAATTTTCAAACTGCTTAGAAAGAATCAGGCGATCAAGTGGAATGATGACTGTCAGAAAGCTTTTGACAAGATAAAGAGTATTTACAGAAACCTCCAATCCTTATACCTCCAGTTCCAGGGAGACCTCTGATAATGTACCTGTCAGTGACTGAGAACTCGATGGGGTGTGTATTGGGACAGCATGACGAGTCTGGTCGAAAAGAGCATGCCATATACTACCTTAGCAAAAAGTTTACCGACTGTGAAACAAGATATTCACTGCTCGAGAAAACTTGCTGTGCTTTGGCCTGGGCTGCTCGCCGACTGAGGCAGTATATGTTGAACCATACTACCTTATTGATTTCTAAGATGGATCCAGTGAAGTACATCTTTGAGAAACCGGCTCTCACCGGACGCGTTGCTCGTTGGCAGATGATTCTAACAGAATATGATATTCAGTACACGTCACAAAAGGCCATCAAAGGTAGTATTCTGTCAGACTACCTCGCCGAGCAACCGATTGAAGATTATCAGCCTATGATGTTTGAATTCCCTGATGAAGACATCATGTATCTTAAGATGAAAGATTGCGAAGAGCCTCTTGTCGAGGAAGGACCGGATCCGGATGACAAATGGACACTGATGTTTGATGGGGCTGTGAATATGAACGGTAACGGTGTTGGGGCAGTATTGATCAATCCTAAAGGTGCTCATATACCTTTTTCTGCCAGATTGACGTTTGACGTCACCAACAACGAAGCTGAGTATGAGGCTTGTATCATGGGGATAGAAGAAGCCATTGATCTGAGGATCAAAACGCTTGACATTTTGGAGATTCCGCTCTAGTGGTCAATCAAGTCAATGGAGATTGGAATACGAATCAGCCGCATTTGATTCCGTATAGAGATTACACCAGAAGAATACTGACGTTCTTCAAGAAGGTGAAGTTGTATCATGTCCCCCGGGATGAGAATCAAATGGCTGATGCTTGGCTACTTTGTCGTCTATGATCAAAGTTCATTGGTGGAATCATGTGCCACATGTTGCGGTGAATCGACTCGAGAGGCCTGCGTATGTGTTTGCAGCCGAGTCTGTTGTGATTGATGAGAAGCCGTGGTATTATGACATCAAGAACTTCCTCAAGACTCAGGAGTATCCTGAAGGTGCGTCGAAGAATGACAAGAAAACCCTGAGAAGGCTAGCTGGAAGCTTCTATTTGAATCAGGATGATGTGTTGTATAAGAGAAACTTTGACATGGTCTTGCTCAGATGCGTGGACAGACCCGAGGCGGACATGTTAATGCAGGAAGTTCATGAAGGTTCCTTCGGTACTCATGCCGGCGGACATGCAATGGCTAAGAAATTGTTGAGAGCGGGTTATTACTGGATGACTATGGAATCCGATTGTTTCAAGTATGCTCGGAAGTGCCATAAGTGTCAAATCTATGCTGATAAGGTGCATGTACCACCAAGCCCTCTGAATGTCATGAATTCGCCTTGGCCGTTTGCCATGTGGGGCATTGATATGATTGGGAAGATTGAGCCTACTGCTTCGAATGGACATCGCTTCATCTTGGTTGCGATTGACTATTTCACCAAATGGGTGGAAGCAGCTTCCTATGCTAACGTTACCAAACAAGTGGTTACCCGGTTCATCAAGAAAGAAATCATCTGTCGTTATGGAGTTCCTGAGAGAATCATCACTGACAATGGTTCGAATCTCAATAACAAGATGATGAAAGAGCTTTGTAAAGATTTCAAGATTGAACATCACAATTCTTCTCCTTACAGACCGAAGATGAATGGTGCTGTAGAAGCGGCGAACAAGAATATCAAGAAGATTGTGCAGAAGATGGTCGTTACGTACAAGGATTGGCATGAGATGCTGCCTTTCGCTTTGCATGGGTACCGTACCTCAGTACGTACGTCGACCGGGGCAACCCCTTACTCCCTTGTGTATGGTATGGAAGCTGTCCTACCTGTTGAAGTGGAGATTCCTTCTCTGAGAGTTTTATTGGATGTCAAGCTGGACGAAGCCGAGTGGATTCGAACAAGGTTTAACGAGTTGAGCCTTATCGAGGAGAGACGGCTAGCAGCTGTATGCCATGGACAGTTGTATCAGCGAAGGATGAAGCGAGCCTTTGATCAGAAAGTGCGTCCTCGAAGCTATCAGATCGGTGATCTAGTTTTGAAGAGGATCCTCCCTCCCGGTGCAGATAACAGGGGCAAGTGGACTCCTAATTATGAAGGTCCATATGTTGTGAAAAAGGTATTCTCCGGTGGAGCCTTGATGCTTACAACTATGGATGGTGAAGATTTTCCGTCTCCTGTTAACTCAGATGTAGTCAAAAAATACTTCGCATAAATTGACCCGCTGGACAAAAAGAAAAAAAGAGTCCAGGCAAAAAAGGGCATCCCGGCGAACCAAAAAACAGAAAGAAAAGGTTCGGGCAAAAATTAGGGATAAAATGAAAAGAATTTGTACACCCGGTAAGTCGAAAACCCGCAAGGGCGGCTTAGGCAAAAATGGGTATCCCGGTGGATTGAAAACCCGAAAGGGCGATCCAGCCAAAAGAGGGATTAAAGCGAAGACTACAGTCTGAGTTGTCTGTACTTCATCAAGCTTTGTCGTCTGCCATCTCGAAAGATGTGATCCGTCCAGTCATTCTTCTCAGAAAGCAAGGAGTTGGGAGGAAAACTGATGATCTGTGAGTTATAACAGAATTGGGAAATAGTGGATGCCGTGTTCACATTGCCATTAGGATAGATTTTTCCTTTTGTGCGCAATTACCTCTTTCTAGGAATTGCTTCCCAATGTATTTGCCTTTTCAGGCACATTTTCAATCAATAAAAGTCGTTATTCAGATAAATGGCTCTTTGTTTTTATTTTTACTGTTTTGTTTGCAAAAATGTCCGAATTTTTGATAAGCATTGCATATAAGAACATGAAGGCTACACAATAACGTGCAAAAGATGAAACATTTGAAAATCATTTTGAATGTTGAGGACACTTGAGCGTATCTTGTCCATGTATCCCCTGGGGGCATTTTGTTGTGCTGTTTTTCAGGTTGGCATCTGTGAGGACGTTTCCTCAGCAGATATTTTCCCCAAGCAAGTTTGGAAGCTATCAGAGCTATGTTCCCCTGCGGAGACGTCTGTGGATAGTGCCTTCTATTCCCCAACAGATCTAAGGATTGCCTATCCCCAGCAGGCCTGTATTTGCCGATTTCCTCCCCGAGTGAGGCAGGTTCATTGAAATTTATCTCCAGCATTTATCCTATCTGTGGACTGAAGGATATCCCCAGCGGAGTTTACCTTTCCCCAGCAGCAGTGCTATTCTCCAACATGAGTGAGAAGTCGTTGCTCTCCCTGCAGAGTCTCCCCGCAGAGTTGGAGTACCCGATCAGTTTTGGCTCCCCAGCCGGAGTTTTTCATCATTCTTGCATTTTGCATGTAGTAATCATTGCATCCTCAAACTGCGTAGCATTCCCATTCAATATGGAGCATTACGCCATAGAAAAATTCAAACATATGCATTCATGTGTTAACCTCACCAGACCGTATCCCCGGCAGAGGCGGATCATTTCATTCAACATCAGCACAGCAAGTCTGCTACAGTTGCTCTTGACAGCATTCAGGATTGATATCCCCACAGAGGTTTATTACCTCACCCGTTGGTGACAGAAAGTTTGTTTCTCCCCAGTGAGACCCCCAGCAAGTGGTCAACCTTGCCTTGACATATCTAAGATGTCGTTCTTGTGATACCGGTAAGTGTCATACTAGCACCCGCGTGTGTTTCTTTGTTTGGTGTCGGTAAACACCATTGTTTCGGTGTCTGTAAACATCGGGTATTCTCCCCAGTCATCAGTAAATGTCTGGTCATCATTTTTGGTGTCGGTAAACACCATTGTTTCGGTGTCTGTAAACATCGGGTATTCTCCCAGTCATCAGTAAATGTCTGGTCATCATTTTTGGTGTCGGTAAACACCATTGTTTCGGTGTCTGTAAACATCGGGTTTCTCCCCAGTCATCGGTAAATGTCTGGTCATTTTTTGATGTCGGTAAACATCATCTTTCGATGTCGGTAAACATCGAGTCTTTTCTGCAGTCATCGGTAAATGTCTGATAATCCCCAGCTAGAAATCCCCAGTAGAGTCATCGGTAAATGTCCTATCTGGTTTCCAGTTGCAAATATTTGTTTTTTCCCTTAGTGAAGTGTTCCCCGGTCATCGGTAAATGTCTGGTCGTTTTTTGATGTCGGTAAACATCATCTTTCGATGTCGGTAAACGTCGAGTCTCATCCCAGTCATCGGTAAATGTCTGGTCATGCTTTGTTTCCTTGTTGATAAAATCAAGATCCCCAGAAGTCGTCGGTAAACGTCTTGTCTGATTACACCACAAAGATTTTGTTCCTCCCCAAGTGGAGACGCCATCGGTAAATGGCCCCGTATGCTTCGATATCGGTAAATATCAGATCCCCAGTTGCAGTAGCCATCGGTAAATGGTCGAGTTGAAGTTGATATCGGTAAATGTCAAGTTTCTTTGAAGCCACCATCGGTAAATGGTCTTGCTTCCTTTTACATCAGATTTGTTTCCCAGCAGCCATCGGTAAATGGTCTTGCTGAAGTTGATATCGGTAAATATCAAGTTACCAGTTTCTAACCATCGGTAAATGGTTTCGCCTTTCTGAAGTTGTCAATTGCAGGCGTCATCGGTAAATGACGTGGTTCTTCTTGTATCATATCCGGCAGAGTGCAAATTTCTACGGTTCTTGGTATTCAATCCCTGTTTACCCTGAAAGTCTGACAGCCGTTGCTCTCATCCGTTCGGGTTCCCAGCTGATTGAATAGGGGCAGCTGTAGCACCTCAAATTTGCACCTATCATTGTACATACATTCTCATATTAGGTCATAGCATAACATGGTCCACTGCATAGCATTGCATTGTCCCATTTGCCTCAAGTGCAAGCCAATCAGAGAAATTAGGTCAAACTGGTCAGGAGATCAGTCAGTCAAGCAAGCAAGCACAATTCTCAAGGAGCCAAGGCCCTAGGGTTGGTCCAACATGTTCACATGACTTGGGGATCCATTTGAAGTGTTTTGGTCAAGGATTGGATGTTCAGAAGTCATCAGTCAATGCACAGTCAGTCAGAAACCCTAAAAAGTCAAACTTGGTCAACTGTGTCTGATTTTATGGTTTTGATGGTTGGATTTGGTTTGAGAGAGCTTATTCATGTCCAAATAGGCCTCATATATCATGTCAAACACCATCATGGAAGAATTTGAAGCCAGATCAGAAATTTCCAAAAATGGAAACTGGACCTGTAATTGAAACCTGCCAAAAATGGAAAGTCTTGATCCTCAAACTTACATCATGATACAAGCTTCAAATGAATTTTTGCCCAACATGAAAGTTGAAGATCTTGTTCTCCCATTTCCAAAAAGTCCAAGAACACTCAATTCCCATGTATGGTTGGCAAGTTATGATCAATTCATTTTCAAAAATTCTTGAACTTCAAAAGGCCATATCTCTCAAACCATTTGGCCAATTTGGGTGGGGTTTTTTCCTACAAGTCACATTTGACCCCCTCTTTCCAAAAATGTAACTTTCATGTACCAAAACTTCATGGATCAAAATGGCATTTTTGAACCTACATGGATTAATTTCAAGTGAGGTGAAAAATTGACTTTCCAAATAATCATTCCTAACCATTTCTACCATTCAAATATGTTCTGAAATGTTGTTTAAAACTTGTTGGAGGCCCATTCTTGTGCAGTACATACACACATTACCAACTTGCTTGAAAATTGGACAAAAGTACACTTTTTTACCAACTCTATCCCACATTTTCATGGACTTGGATTCAGTACCACAAAAACAGCAGAGGTACATCATTTTTTCTGCAAAATGAAACCCCTAGCAGCTGCCAAAAACACTGAGAAATCCACTCTCTCTCAAATTTTCATTTTGCATCATCTTTCAAAATTCTTCAAAAAACCTCAAAGAACCCGACCTGGCTAGCATTTTTCCATCACCCAAGCAACCAAGTGAGCTTGTTTCACCACATTTCCACATCTGGAAGTTCATTTTCGTGCACTGTTTCTCAAAGAACTCTCCCATGGCAGAGTTGATTCAGAGCTAAATTAGTTTGTTTCAAGCCACGATTACTTCACCATTCAACTTGTGGAAACATAATCTGCACCTGTTTCGAGCATTGGCAAGCAAATAACAACCGAATCCACAACTGTTCCTCAAATCTGGTAAATCCTCGACCTTAACCATTCCAAAAACCATGATATGCTTTAGTTAGATCACACCATGCTAATCATTTTGAAGTTTGAATCATGTCAAATGGTTGCCTATGCTAAAAGATATGTTGACTTGAAATCTGATGTGTGAATATGTTTAGCTTCGATTCATGATTGTTAGTGTGTTTTAATGAAAACCATGGTTAGATTTGGACTGTATGTTGTTTGCTGATCATGATGTTATGTTTAATTCCCATTTCTGGGATTTTTGTTCATCATTGATGATGAACATTACTGTTGAAAACCCTAAATTCCAGCCCAGAATGCGTCTGCCTTTTGTGTTTTCTGTTTTGCATGCCTTGTTACTGTACCCGTGCCCCCATGACCAATCAAAACATTCTATTTCCCTGTGCTAAACGCGGCGTTTCAATAACCGGACCAAATATTTACAAAATTGCCATTGTGACCAATTTATTTAATTAATGGTGTTTATTTCTTCAATGATTTTTTCAATTGATACATCATTTTGCAAAAATCGTAACATCTTCATATTAAATCCAAAATTCATGGGACTTGTTGCATTGTGTTCATGTGGATCCCTAGTTTTTTATCATGATTTTTGCTGATTTTTTGGATGAGTAGATTTTAAATGGCATTAGGGTTTTGTTCATGTGCTCATATTTTGTACACTTTGCCAAAACATTTGTGAAATGGTGATACTTTATCCAATGGCTCCCAAATTTTTTGTGCTTAAACTAGACACATTCATGGTGATTTTGGTGTAGAGTTTGTGAATTTATCATTGCTGGTTTGTGAGTTATGATTTTTTGAATTAGGGTGTGACAATTTGTGTCACACCATTGATGTCCAACTTCATGATTTTTGGATCCATGCTTCTTGACCTCCAAATGAATTGATTTTTTGCATGAACCTACTCTTGTATGTCTAGTTTACATGTGAATTTTCTTGGAATTATTTGTGGCATTTCCTAATTGTTTGAGATTTTCTCCCCTGTTTGACCAAATGTTGACTTTTTGTGACACATGTTGCCATTTCATTTGTGAAATCCTCATACTTTATTAGATGGACATGAAATTTTGCATGAGATTACTAGACATCTTAAGCTTTGCCATGGTTTTAGTCCCATTCATTTATCATACACCATCTCTGATTTATGAATTTTTCAAGTTGATGCATGTTTGGTTGACTTCTTTGAGCATGTTCAAAATTGCCTTGCCTTTCTGATTTTCATTGACTGCCTTCCACTTGTCCAAATGAGATGAAATTTGACATGCTTACCTTGCTGTGGGTTGTGATTGATCATGATTTATTTGGTGATTTTTTGGAAATGTTTAAGATTGCTTTTGAGTTAAGTCTTGCTGTTGACTTCTATGAGCTTCTGTTTGCAACACTTTGACCTAAATTGTTCATGAAATGATGATGATGATTGATATGAATGTGAACCCAATTGGTTTTGTTTCTTGATTGTTTGAACATGATTTTGGATACTTGCCCTTTGCTGTTTTAACTTTTTCATTCTCTTTTGACCCTAGGCTTGTCCTAGTGGTCCTGTTACTCACTGTTGAGCTTATGTTTTCAGGTTGAACACCAAATGACCATTGAGATCAATTTCTTTTGATTGAGCTTGCTTGAATATCATTGTCTAACCTCTTGGTTTTGTAGGTGGCTTGGCTCATATGATTTGAGTCTTGTGCTTGCACATTGGTCCCTTGTGTTGACTGTTGACTCTTTTCCTTTTGCTTTAACTTTGAAATGTGTACTAATGTCTGCTTGACTATTTCAGGTGCTTTTAGTCGCTCAGTTCCTTGTGAACTTTTGCTTTGCTTTGCTTGTATAAGCAATTTGCATTGAGGTATACTTCTAATCTTCATGTAGTCTGGAAGACCTGGCCTGTTACTTGGCCAGGCAACTGTCTGAAGTCCTCCTTAAGAGGCAATGTGTGGATGTTTACATTTGTCCTTGCATAGAGTCAAAGACCTCCTAAGTGAAGAGGCAATTGGCAGAACCCAAGGGATATGCAACCTATCCCCTGCTATTCTGTGTGTCATCTGCTTTGCTCACATCGCTGTGTTGATGCATTGCAGATACAAACCCAAGATCTTGTACAATTGTACAGTTGAGTCAGTTTTAAATGTGTAGAAGGGTTCCCACTTTCTGAACCCACACATTCTTGTCTTAAGCTCTCCCAGGCCAGGGATAAGAGCTGTGAAGTCTTATCTTCACTCACCTTTCATCTGCTTCACCTTAGCCCCTCAATGGCAAGGTTAAGAGCACATTCACCCAGTTCCAGAGGTTTGTTTGTTGAGGTTGATATGACCCCTCGACTAAAACCTAGCCTTGTTTGAGCCACTTGCTTGTGTATAGTGTGTGCTATCTGTGCTTGTATGTTTGTTTGACTTGCTTCCTGTGCAAGTTAGGGTTAGTTTAGACTTGCTTCCTGTGCAAGTTAGGTTTGCTTGGCTTGCTTCCTGTGCAAGTTAAGTGTGTGTGTGGCTTGCTTCCTGTGCAAGTCATGATTAGGATAGGCTGGCTCCCTGTGCCAGTTAGCTAGAAACCTTAACTTAGGGTTGATTTTGCGTGATAACATCTAGGCTCGAGTCGTAGTCTCCCTAGTTGTGTCTCCCTCTGTTATCTGGTTAGGCTAGTCCTTTATCCCTCCGTAGGGGAACTACGTCGCCCTGATCCTCATACCAGATGAGGTACGTAGGCAGGAGATGAGCTGATCTCTCCGGGCGCCTTTTCTTCTTTTGTGTGTGTTGTTTGACAGTTGCTAGGCTCGAGTGCATGACTCCTTAGCAATTTGTTGTCTGTTTGTTTGAGTGTGGCTTGACAGTTATAGGCTCGAGTCCCCGACTCCCTATTAACTTGTTGTGTTGTTGTGTGCTTGGAAGCCGATGTAAGTCCATCGAGTGGCATTTGGGTTCCAGTGTGTGTGTGTTTAGGTTCGGATGCTGACATAAGTCCAGTGATTGGCAGTCGGGCTCCACGTTTGCCTTTGCCTGTGTTTGTCTGTGTGCGTGTCAGCCGAGCTACGAATGCTCTGATTCTTCTCTCGTCCAAGAAGATACATATGCATAGGATGCGATATCCTAGCGAGCATGTGTCGTTTCCCCAGTCCGAACTACTTCGACTTGATGTCTATGCCTGATAGACTAAGTAGGCCCAGGATGCGACATCCTGCCGAGTCAGTTCCAGTCTTCTTGTTTTCTTTTGTCTCTTTCAGCCAGTGTGTGTGAGTTTGAGCAGTGTTTAGCAACCATTTTTTCCTTCCTATTGTGCGTGGATCCCGTAGAGTACTACGGATGCGTAGGGGTTGCTAATACCTTCCCTTCGCATAACCGACTCCCGAACCCATTCTCTTTGGTCGCGAGACCATGTTCTTTCCAGGTTTACTCGAGCGTTCCTTTCCCTCTTTTGGGATAAATAACGCACGTGGCGGCTGTTGTTCTTTTTCCCCGCCGGTTTTTTCGCGTGATGCGACAGAAGCAAGAGTTGGGAATGATCCATATGATGGATTGGAATAAGGAGTTATTCACCCAACTGAAATTTTCGAGAGTTGTATGAGATACAATTGGAAGGAGTTCTTACCTAAATAACCTAGTTTTGCGTAATCCGCCTACGCGGACTTAGAACGAAGTGAAATATGGATCTCGACCCACTAGAAAATTTCCAACGGGATTTTCCGAATCAAATGATGAGGGTCATTTGTTTTGAGTAAAAAATAGTGGAGCATATTAATTAAAGGCCTAATTAATATGTCAATGATACTTATATTTTCATTAATCCTTATGTAGATTACCATGACAACAAACACCTCTAACAAACATTCTGCAATCAATCCTTGATAAGGAAAAATTGTCTGGGACAAATTTTCTGGATTGGCACCGAAACCTGAGGATTATTCTCAAACATGATAAAAAGCTGTATGTCTTGGAGACACCTGTTCCTGAAGAGGAACTCCTAGTTCTGCATATAAGGTAGAAAGAGATGCTTATAAGAAGCATTGTCGATGATGCCAATGAAACTGCTTGTCTCATGCTAGCTACCATGAACTCACAATGCAAAAGCAACATGAGAACATGTCAGCGTTCGATATGATC
>NW_026113105.1:0-41502 GCF_024323335.1 Lathyrus oleraceus | reverse complement strand
AGTATATATTCATTGGAAATTTTAGATAATGCATAAATCAGAATAACATTTAATTTAACCAATAATGCCAATAGCTTCATAAAAATAAACATAGTGTAATATATGAAAATAAAATAAAACATGCGGAAAATAAATCCTAAGATTAAAAATAATGTCAAATAAAACTATAAATCCTAAGACTAAAACTAGCTAACTCCAATTCTTCTAGCCACTTGTAGGATCTTTCGTTGGAGGGGCAAAGGAATTGACACGACGGTTCAACTCGAGAAAATGATTTGTCATAGTAGTCATGTATTGCAGAATTTCATGTCCCATCATATTTAAGTCTTCTCTCATGGAAGCTTGTTCTGACATCAAAGCTTGAATAGCGGTGTTATAATCAGTTCCGGGCATATGATGTCTAAGATCAGGTATTGCTGATTCTGCGGACGGGATAGGATGAGGTGGAGAGGCAGCATCATGGTAACCAGCTGGTGTCTGCGGATCAGACTCAGCATAAGGAATCTGGTTGCCAAGAATCTCATAATCTTGGATGGTTTCAACAGATCTAACAGGAGAAGGTATTCCATCCAGATTGTAAAGCCAATTGTTTCGGTCATGGACACTAGTCATCAGACTAGGCATTGTGAATAGGTAAACAGCTTGGTTATTAATTACTAATTCAAACTCTTCAGGTCCCAGATTTCTGATAAACAAAGTGTTGAAAAGGAAAGTATGTTCATAGACTCAATGCCACAAAAAGGGTTCAAATTAAGCATGGGTTGGCGCAATCCAATAGAATTAGAAATCATAGTTATCAATCCTCCTATTTGAGTCGGTGCACGGTCATCTTGAATAAGGAGGTCAAAACTCGCCAGCATATAAGTGGCACCATTCACTGGACGGTTCTTGGAAGCACAGAATATTATGAAGAGTTCATCACGTGATACTGTGGTAATGTTTGATCTCTTTCCAAAAAGAGTTGTGCTAGGATCTTGTGGAAATAACGAAAAGTCGGGTTATGTATGTTTCCAGAGAGAAACTCATGTTCCTCAGGGTCGTCATTTCCCGTCAAACTTCCCCAAAAATGCTCAAGCTCTCTATATTCAAAAAGGTCTTCTTGTCTCATGGTGAATGTATCAAAAGAAGTGGGGAACCCTAAAAGGTTAGTAAACTCTTGAATGTTAAACTGATACTCCATATTGAACATCCTGAATTGAATGAAACCTCGATTTATTCCTTTTCCATGGTTTGGTAAATAGATCAGGGAGCTAAGGAATTCTAGGGTTAGTCTCCGGTAAGTAACAAATTATCTTCGAATAGGAGTGGTTTCCCACCCTATTGATTCAGCAGATGCAGGACACTATCTCTTAGCCCAAGTACGATCATTGCATCTTCATCAGCATAGAAGGTTGGGTGCATCTCTCTCACAGAAAGTTCTTCGAATTTTGTCTCTGAGCTCTCCCTCTGAATTTGATACCCATGCGGTCAATATGTGCCATCAGGTTAGAGTTAACTAAAGAAAAGAAAAACAAGAGTTTTAGTCAGGATTTGGCCAAATGCCGAAAGAAGAAAAGAAGAAAAATTTAATTAAAAAAGAATATGAAGAATGAAAACTAAATAAATCAAATCAAAGAAGAAATAAAAATAAAAATTTTGTGGGTTGTCTCCCACGAAGCGCTTTGTTTAATGTCGCAAGCTCGACATAAAACTATTAAATGTTAATCTATAAATTTTGAAGACATTACGTCTAAGTGAAAGACTTGCGAGTCTTCATTGTTCTCAGCATAATGATAATGTTTTAGACGCTGCCCGTTTACGATAAATGGTTCAATAGATTTCCTTAATTTCTACAGCTCCACTGGGAAAGACATTGGTGATTTGGAAAGGGCCTGACCATCTAGATCGTAGCTTTCCTGGGAATAACTTAAGTCTAGAGTTAAACAATAGGACTACATCGCCTTGTTTGAAAGTTTTTCTTGATATACGTTTATCATGCCATTTTTTCGTTCTTTCCTTGTAGATTCTGGCATTTTCGTAGGCGTCTTGTCTAAGTTCCTCTAATTCGTTTATATCAAGAATTCGCTTTTCACCGGCGGCCTTATAGTTTAAATTTAAATTTTTAATAGCCCAATAGGCCTTATGTTCTAATTCTACCGGGAGGTGGCAAGATTTTCCATAAATAAGCTTAAATGGGGTTGTTCCTATGGGAGTTTTGTAAGCGGTTCGATAAGCCCATAAAGCTTCAGGTAATTTTGATGACCAGTCTTTTCTTGATGTAGCGACTGTTTTTTCCAATATCTGTTTAATTTCTCTATTAGACACTTCCACTTGTCCACTAGTTTGAGGGTGGTAAGGTGTCGCTACTCGATGTTTTACACCATACTTAAACAATAATTTTTCGAGTATCTTAGATATGAAATGCGATCCACCGTCACTGACGACTATTCTTGGGACACCAAATCTTGGAAAGATTATATTTTAAAGAGTCTAATTACTACTCGTGTGTCATTTGTTGGAGAAGCTATAGCTTCAATCCATTTTGATACGTAGTCAACTGCTACGAGTATGTACTTGTTACCAAAAGAAGGTGGGAAAGGTCCCATGAAATCTATTCCCCACACATCGAAAATTTCTACTTCCAAAATGCCTTTTTGTGGCATTTCGTCACGTCTAGATATGTTTCCTGTGCGTTGACACCTATCACATTTCTTGACATCGGTATGTACATCCTTCCATATATTTGGCCAATAAAGACCCGCTTGTAGGATCTTAGAGCAGGTTTTGGATGTACTTGCATGTCCACCATAAGGAGCGGAATGACAATGTTGGATTATACTTTCTACCTCTTCTTCAGGTATACAGCGACGGAAAATACCATCGGGGCCTCTTTTGAAAAGTAAAGGGTCGTCCCAATAATAATGTTTTATGTCATGGAAGAATCGTTTTCTTGTGTTGGTAAGATAAATCAAGTGGAGCCACTCCGGTAGCTAAATAATTGACGAAATCAGCGTACCATGGTGTAACGCATATAGCTAAGGTGGTCTCTACCTGTTCAGCAGCTCTATTTTCTTCCAAATTAGCTATAAGTTTATCGTACGAGAAGTCATCGTTGATCGATGTTCTTTCCGGTTCCAGGTTTCAAGTCTAGAGAGGTGATCTGCTACTACGTTTTCAGTTCCTTTTTTATCTTTGATTTCCAAATCAAATTCTTGTAGCAACAAAATCCACCTTAGAAGTCTAGGTTTAGCATCCTTTTTTGTTAAGAGGTACTTAATGGCAGCGTGATCAGTGTAAACTATTATTTTAGCTCCGACCAAGTAGGAACGAAATTTATCTAGTGCGAATACTACTGCTAAAAGTTCTTTCTCGGTCGTGGCGTAATTCATTTGCGCTTCATCTAGTGTTCTACTCGCATAATATATGACGTGAAGTTTTTTATCCTTTCGTTGTCCAAAAACAGCGCCTACGGCGTAGTCACTTGCGTCACACATTATTTCGAATGGTTCATTCCAATCAGGGGCCTGCATTATGGGTGCGGAGATCAATGCTTGTTTAAGTGTTTGAAATGCTTCTAAGCATTTTTTGTCGAAGATGAATTCAGCATCTTTCATTAATAGTCCGGTTAAAGGTTTAGTATTTTAGAGAAATCTTTAATGAATCGTCGGTAAAAACCGGCATGTCCTAAGAAGCTTCGTATTTCTCTCACAGTTTTCGGAGGTTGAAGGTTTTCGATTACTTCTATTTTGGCTTTGTCAACTTCAATTCCTCTATTTGATATGATGTGTCCTAAAACAATTCCTTCTTGTACCATAAAGTGACATTTTTCCCAATTAAGTACTAGGTTTACTTTTACACATCGTTCTAGAACTCTTTCTAGGTTTTCAAGACATTCTTCAAAACTTTGTCCGCATACGGAAAAGTCATCCATAAAGACTTCCATGATGTTTTCGAGAAAATCGGCGAATATTGCCATCATACACCTTTGGAAGGTTGCAGGAGCATTGCACAAGCCAAATGGCATTCGTCGATAAGCGAAGGTACCAAAAGGACATGTGAACGTTGTCTTTTCTTGGTCGTCAGGATGAATTGGTATTGAAAGAAGCCTGAGTAACCGTCTAGATAGCAGAAATGAGAATGCTTGGCTAATCGTTCTAACATCTGGTCTATGAATGGTAAAGGAAAATGATCTTTTCGGGTTGCTTTGTTTAGCTTTCTATAATCAATGCACATTCTCCATCCCGATTCAATTCGTTTGGTTATAGTTTCTCCTTTTTTTTTCGATCACTGTTATACCTCCTTTCTTTGTACTACGTGTACAGGACTAACCCATTTGCTATCGGATATAGAATATATGATACCTGCCTCTAATAACTTTGTTACTTCCTTCTTCACTACCTCACTCAGGATCGGGTTAGTCTCCTCTGATGTTCCCTAGAAGTTTTACAGTTTTCTTCTAGCATGATGCGGTGCATACAAATAGAAGGACTTATCCCTTTGAGATCGGTGATGTTGTATCCTAATGCGGTTGGATATTTCCTTAAGATATGTAGGAGTTTTTCGGTTTCGAGTTTTCCTAGGTCTGCATTGACTATTACTGGTCGTTCGAGTTCTAAGTCTAGGAATTCATATCTCAGATTTTTGGGAAGTGTTTTCAGGTCGAGGGTTGGTTTCTTAAGGCACTGCGTAGGATCTGATGTTATTGCTAAACATTGATTCAGTCTATCTTCTACACGATAGTCGGGCAAATCGTCATTTTCTAATTCTGTTTCTTTTATGCATTCATCGATGATATCCATGAAGTAACATGTGTCTTCTATTGTGTTTATCCCTCTATTACTCAAGTCCTAGTTATAAGGTGCGAGTGATGCACAAATAACGGAAGGTGAATACTTGAGTTGGAATCGAGTAGGAACCCTGTAGAGCCGAGTGGACCCATAGGATAGGAGAACTCACTAAGATTATTATCTCTTCCCATTATTGTTGTTATTTTCAGGTAATCCTTGCAAGTTGAACCTAAGAGAAGCTGTTTATGGATGTTTCAAGGGATGTTGTTTATCATGATCTTCCGCTGTGGAGTTGTGTGCAATGAAGATATTGCACATAGTCCTTAGATTTTTTATTGTTTAGGCACTATTGTATAACATGTTCCATTGATGTTTTTAGTTTGGACATGTATATATATTGTTGCCATTAGGAACTTATGTTGGATCAGTGCCAATTATTAACACTTGTATGATATTATTCTAGATATATATACGGGTTGTTACAGTTGGTATCAAGGCAGGTCGATTCTCGACCTAGCCTTGAAACATCATAAGTAAATCTATTTCTGCCTCATAGTGTGTTTAGCCAACATGATTCTTAATATCACCGTATGTAGTATTGGGCCTGATCAACCTAATGCTATATGCATGGTAGGTAGGATCATGGTTGAGCGACCACGAGGACTCCGAAGTGTGGGTTGAACTTGTGCTTTGTGGATAGGCTCAAGCCAAGAGTTAGAAAGTAAGGAGAACCGAATAGCTCAGTTGAAGTTTCAGTAGGAATTGCGATTTGGGTATTATGGAATTGAAGAGTAGTGTATCATTCAAGCAATTCTGCAGTGTTAACAGAGTTGAGAAGTTGAGGAATTATATCAGATGAGTTTGTCAGAATTTTGAGGAATAAGTGAATTTGCTAGTGGAATAAGTTATACCCACTGATATGGAATAAGTATTTTGAGTAATTTTGTATGGAGAAGGAAAAAGGATGGTTATGTGTAATACCCCAAAATTTACCCTTCGTTTTTCCTAGAAGCATGGGATTATATTTACACTTCATTAGCATCATATTAGGTCATACTCATTGCATACTGCATTAGTGACATGGAGATCAGGTTTTGATCGATCACTCCTTAACAAAAGGAGCCCACACAAAGCAATATTGAGAATTGGACTTCATTTTCTACGTATACAAGTCTCAAGGGTCTCAGGGGAGTCCAAGTATCTTATTATGGTCCTCAGTTCATCAGTGAAGGATTCAAAGCTATCAGAGTGTTCATCTGGATTTAATCAAAAATTAGGGTTTCATGGCTACCTGAAACAGGAAATGTTTGGTTGGAAGTAGAGGATCTCATCCATGTCATGATTAGAGAGGCATCTTGGCCTAGGAAGATTCACAATTATCTCAGAAAGATCCATCGGCAATCAGTGCAATCAGTTCCTGATCATTTTGCCCTAAAACTAGGGTTGGTATAAAATCAGTTTATTTTTTATTATTTGGGTGAAACTCTTTTCCATGGCCCTCCATATGTCCACAAGGGTCTACATACAGAAAGTCAGCTCTTTATTTGAGCTAGAAGTGCTTCAATTGATCAATGGAATCGGGAATCAGATAGTTTGGGAAAAGTCAACTGTGGGGCCAGAAAAGTCAACTCCTGACATTTTGAGAGTGAAATCTCAAAATCCATGCCTAGGGGATCCTACATGTGAAATTTGATCAAGGTTGGATCATGGATCATTCATTTTTATCAGGAATTGGAAAGGTTACTTAATTTGGAAATGGTTGACTTTCCATTTAGGGCAAGTTTTCATGATCGTTGCACTCACTTTAAGCCCATTATGCATCAAGATAAAAGCTCCATTTGAAAATTTCTACAACATTAAAGTTTTTTCCTTGTTCCAAGCTTTCTAGATATATAAAGTTTGTTCCATTTGGATTAGAATTGAGAAAGTTATGCTTAATCAAAGTGAGACATTGTTTTAGACAGTTAGAAAAGTTTCTAAGTCCAAAATCTTCAAAATTTGTCAAGACTTCTTGGCCAGTTTCTTGCACTTCAAGGCATTATTTGAAAATACTTTCTTCACAACAATTGTACCTTGCCATGTCCTATTTCACATCCTTTTGGAATCATCTCATTTGGATCCATGGTTTGAGAGATACATTCATTTAAAGTGGGCAGCATGACTTGATTTTCTAGGCAGATTTGGGTCTGGCTGGCCCAATCAGATTTTCTAAGCATGCTGCACCAACCAGTCACGTTTTTTTACCTCTTTTGGCCATGCATTGGACATCCATTCACTTAAGTTTGGCCCAAAACAACATTTTACACCTCACTTCACACTTTTATTCTTATGGATAAATCACTTATTAAAAAAGCCCATGAGAACACCTAATCCACCCTATTAAGAAGCTGAAACCCTAACCCTAAAGGAGCATTAGAATTTTGTGGAAACGAGGCAAAGCTTCATCACATATCAGATTCCATTCCACTTCTATTTTCCATCAGGTAATCATCTCTTCCATGGTCATGTTTTGATATATCTACGCTTGCTTACCAGGTTCATCACCATTAATCCTTCCATTTTCGTATTTCTTTTTCTTATTTAAAATATTTTCTTCGTCCACAAAATTACCCAAAAAATATTTCGGCTTTTATTAACGTTTTATTTAATTTATATAATTTTTATTTTCGTATTTTTTTAATATTAATATTTTATTTTAATTATTTATTCTAACTGGTCCATTTTAACACACTTTTTTTATTGATTTTATTTTTATGACTTAAAATTATTGTTAGCATTTGATTTTTGGGATGAAGGATGACCACTGTCTCATGGTCAACCTGACCTTTTCTTGTAATTTTATTTTACATTTTCAATTTATTCTGGATTTATTTTTGACCTAGTTTGGTTGATGGACTTTTAATTTGACTTCTGTTTTATTTTAATTAATTTATGTACCAATTGTTTTTATTCTTAAAATATTTTTGGGGGATGATGATTTCCTGACCCCACCTTATATATTTTAATTTTTCATAATTTTATTGATTAATTTACTATTTATTCTTGATTTATTTCTAACCTAGTCTCATTAATTGACTTTTGGTTTGACCTCTGTTTTATTTTAATTAATTTATGTACCAATTTTCGTTATTTTTAAATCTTTTTACGGGATGATGATGTCCTGACCCCACCTTATTTAGTTTAATTTTTCATAATTTTCTTGATTAATTTGCTATTTATTTGTTATTTTTAAGTTGACTTGAATTTTCAGTTGACTTCTTTATGATCGATGGTTGACTTAGGGATTGCTTATGGAAATTGAAGAGATCTTTTGATCCTCCCTTGTTCATCTCATATGCCATGTATTAGAGGTCTTTTACCTTGATTTTATTTGGTCCTTACCTCATTTCCTGATTAAATTATTCAGTGGACCCTTCGTGTGCATATTTTCATCTGTTTGATTCATTTGTTATCTTTTATACTTGTTTCTCTCATTCATGCTTTCTATTGCTTGATTATTTAACATGTTCATACTCCCATGCATTGTTTAAATGCTCCATTATTTGATTCTTTGGTTTGATTATATATTTTTTATTTATCCGATCTGATTGATAACTGTTGCCTACTTGTATGATGTATGAGGCATATATTCTTATTGTTTGTTTGCCATGAACAATCCCCATTCATAACAAATGTACCCCTCTCCATAAAGTGTATAATATTTTTTTCTTTATTTCTTTAGTCACCTGTTAATATAAGAATTAAAACAAACATCCGATAACCATTTCAAAATAAGATCAAAAGCTCGATCCAACATCGAGTAATCATTTTCAAAACTTAACAGAACCATCACGCATTCATCCGTCCTCTTGTAAGTCGATTGCCTCAGGCATCGCCATCTACCTGTAAGTCGATTGCCTCCGGCATCGCCATCTATCCTTATCCGTAACTCCTCTCCACACTTCATCCGTCGACTCTTGTTCCGTTTAGGTAGCACCCATTAGGTAGAACCCTTTGTATGATAACATAGGTAGAATTCCCCTATTCTTTGCATGCTAACATTAGGTAGATGTTCCCCTTTGTAAATCCTAACACATAGGTCCATATTGCATGACAACTCTAGAGCAGAGCTTCCCCACTTTTAGACCTTCCGTGCGTCTCCGATCTTGTGGCAAGTCAGTCCGTTCTATTGCAAAGAGGTAACTGCCTAAGACTCGATTCAGCGAGCTGCGACACCTACTGCTAGGACGTTGAACACACTGCCCACCCTCCTTTGACACAGCTGGTGTCCTCTTTTGTAAGTCCATGTTCAGATAGCAATCCTTAACCCCTAGTTAGCCGAACTACGACAACTCTGATTCTCATGTTCAGATGAGATACGTAGACACGAGACGCGATGTATTGTCGAGTTTGACTAACGACTAACAACTAATCCTTGTTTTCTTTCGCCCTTGCTGAGATTCTTTTCTCTCGCCCTCGTTGCGATCGAGACCTTCCCTTTCTCTTGCCCTAGTTGCAATCGAGACCCTTTTCCCGTAGTTAGCCGAACTACGTTTTGCTCTGATTCTCATTCCGGATGAGATACGTAGGCATAAGACGCGACGTCTTACCGAGCACACTTCTCTTTAACCCATAGGTAGCCGAGCTACGAAGGCTTTGATTCTTATACTCAGATGAGATACGTAGGCAGTGGATGCGACATGTCGCACCTCGAAAAAATGGGGATACGACTTCAAAGCGAAGCGCGATCGCACGCTCGCAATGATGGAGTGAACAGAGTCGCCACCGAACTTTATTTATTCCTAAGAAGGAAAGGGGAAATATCGATAAAACCCAAGACAAAGAAAGGATAAGATATGGTCATCGCAACCAATATCAAGGTTCGGGAGTCGATTACGCAAGGGGAAGGTATTAGCACCCCTCACGTCCGTTGTACTCAACGGGAACCATTAGGTTAATTGTGTAAGTTAATGTTAGTTGAAATATTAGGCTTTTCGAATTATTAGGTGGGAAAGAAAGAAAAGATGAGAAGAGAATGTTTTGGATTTTTGACGAAGGACTAAACCTAAGTTTTTTATTAGTGGGCCTGACAAGATTTACAAATCCTGCTCCTACGTATCTCAAAAGAGAAATCAAGGCTTACGTAGTTCTGGGTAGAAAAATGTTTGTTTGTTGGTCGATTTTAGCGAAAGCTACTTTGTGTCAAATCGACGAAAACATTGTTGGACTACCCAAAATAGGTGGAAAAACATTGCCTTGCATTGTTTTGAAACAAAGTACCTTTCGTTGTGAAAAGGTTTAAGAGATCAATCGCACGGCGGCGAGGAAAGAAATTGATTGATTTAATGTGTTTTGAATAATGGCGAGAACTTGGATGAGCGAGATATACATCTCGAATCCTAGTCTCAGGAGTGCACGGTATACACCATGTTCCATTTCCATCTTTATTGAAAAAGTATTAAGGTAGGAATTAGGTATTTTGAAGTTTGAAAGACGATTACTTATGACTTGCAAGCTCTTACAACTTGGGTCTAGTACTCGGGACTACGTCTGGACATTCCACCCAGGCAGTCTGTTTCTTTCCAATATTGCTAAGAAAATGATTCGAATATTTATAAATGTTTTGGAGAGAAGACGAATATTTATGGCTTGCAAACTCTTACAGCTTGAGCCTAATATTCGGGATTACAACTGGATATTCCCTCCAGGTAATCTTTTTCTTCCAACTTTATTAAGAAGATGGTTTGAGATATTTACAGGTGTTTTGGAGAGAAGACGAATATTTATGGCTTGCAAGCTCTTACAGCTTGAGCCTAATATTCGGGATTACGACTGGATATTCCCTCCAGGTAACCTTTTTCTTCCAACTTTATTAAGAAAATGATTTTGAATATTGGAGTGTTAAAGAGAAGACGAATATTTATGGCTTGCAAGCTCTTACAGCTTGAGCCTAATATTCGGGATTACGACTGGACATTCCATCCAGGTAACCTTTTTCTTCACGTTTTATTAAAAAAAGGTTTTGAATATTAGAGAGTGGAAAGGAAGACGAATATTTATGGCTTGCAAGCTCTTACAGCTTGAGCCTAATATTCGGGATTATGACTGGATATTCCCTCCAGGATAATCTTTTTCTTCATATTTTATTTAGAAAAAAGATTTGAATGTTGCACTTGGTTTAAGAGAGGTCAATTGGTACCTGATCAAGGTTTAGTTCAAATAGATTGAGACAAGATTTAAATTGAAATTGGAATGGTTTAAAATGAATTGAATTTTAAAATAAATTAAAATTGAAAAAAAATAATTAATTTGTGATAAGTATTTTTTAAAGTGAATTGAATTGAAAAAATAATTTAATTTTTGATAAGTATTTTTTTAAAATGAATTGAATTGAAAAAATAATTTAATTTTTGATAAGTATTTTTTTTTAAAAATGAATTGAATTTACAAATAAAAAAATAATAATAATTTGATTTATGATCAAAATGAGGTCCTGTTCATAGATCTTCTTACTACCACCACATTAATCATATCTCTTTCCTCTAAATGTTGGTATTACAGAACAAATCCTAAATTACTCCAATTTTGATTTTCTCCTTAAACCGTCATTAACTCGACATCAAGAAACAAGAACGACCGGTAAAAAAACAAAACTTGAAACAGGAGGTCGACATTCATCTACCGTTTATGAATAACATGATAACTTAAACAAAACAAACAAGCACGAATCGGTCTCAATCTCAGTGGTTTCCAAGCAAACATCATAACCTTTCACATAACAATCGACATAACCACACATCAATATTGTACGCAACATGCTACTTTCAATCTAATTCTCACAGTCATTAGCTATCACACACGCACAACACAAACACTATAGCTACATTACAAATTAACGGTATCAAAACCGAACTTACTAACCCAGAACCTTCGGCAAGGAACTGGTTTGCAGAACTGATGAACCTGCAACAACAACTCTACAGAACCATGCTCAAAAAACTATGAAAGACCATTTACAAACACCCAAAAATAAATGACAATAACCACTATTTTGGGGGTATGACGGAATTTGAACCAAAAATGGATTGGATTGAATATAAGTTCAGAATGTAGAGGTTACCATTGTTTACATCCGAGCAGAAGGTTATGTTGTTGTCGACGGTAGTTCGAAGCCCACGCATGAGCATCGGTGTTGCTGATTTTGTGGTTCAAAGTGGCTACACGATTATGCTTAGTGGTGAGTTTTGACGGTTTTCACGATGACTATAACATATACAGCGTGCTACACTAAGTACGGCACAATTTTGAGGAATGGCGAAGATCTCTGGTCTCTTTCCAGCCACACGCGAAACTCTTCTTCAGAGACCTCCTTGACACGATCTAGTTCTTGTGATATTAGGACAGCAGCATCAAATGATAGAACACGTTGATCATCATGAGAAGCTAGATGAACCTCTCTGTCATCATACACAGGACTTGGTTTTGGGGCATGTCGTTTCCGGTTCTTTCCTTCGCAAGCTTCTGAAGATTAAGCTTCACACGATATCAGCAAAAGGACGCGTATCCTCTTCGGTGTTACCTTCAGGAACATCAACTATATAAGATTCCAGAACAACCGTCCAGATCTCTCCGTTACCGTCATCAAAACCGTGGACGGAAGTAACAGAACGGTAGTTTCTCAAACCGTGTTCGCCGCTGGTGACACTGAATCCGGTGGCACGGCGTTCGTCACCGAGAACGTCGAGTCTTTCGGGGCTAGTTGCCGCCGACGAGAGGTGTTTAGAGGAAAGTTATGGTTGTGCGGTTAGGGAGAAGATGAGGGTTTTGTGAGGAGAGAGTGGCGGCTAGGGTGAGGTGAGAAGAGAAGGGATTGTAGGTTGTGGTTGGTATTGCGTTTGGTTGACGATGGAGGTTTGTGTGGTGCATTGTTGGGCTTGTTGTGAGGGAGAATCGTGACGGATGGTGGTGGTGGAGGCGGATGAAGGTGACTGTGTGGAAGATGATGAAGGGTGCGGCGGCTAGGTCAAGAGGAGAGTAAGATGAAGGGTGTGGCGGCTAGGGTTTGACGAATGAAGAAGAGGAAAGACTGTTTCGCTTATTTATTTATTTTTATTTTTTGTCTTTTTGTTTTCAGAGAGAGGGATCTCTTAATGAGATCCTCAAGAGAGACGTTGAGAGTCCCTTTTTTGGAAGGAGAGATTTTATTTTTTTTGTCCTCTTTTGAAAAGTGAGAGAGAGGAGAGATATCCTTCTATTCCTTTTCTTATTTTTAATTTATTCCTATTTTTTGATTGGTTGAAACAAAAATTACATGGATTGCAAGCATGAACCATTGATCAATCGAATCTAATGGTCAATATGAAAGCAAAGAAACACAACTAATTTAAATAAAAAAATACCCATTCTAGATGCTCTAATTTAAAAACAAATTAAATTAATCAAAGGAAATAAAAATTCACACCTTTAAAAATAACCATAATAAAATAAAAATAAAGACATGAACAATCCTATTTAACTTTTCTGAATCTTTTGACAAAAGGATAAAAATAAATGGGTTTAAAAATAATAAAAATCGGGCGCAAAAAAATGCTCGAAAAATTAAACTGAATGCACCAAAATAATCAGTGTGAAATAAATTTATTGGAAAAAATACAACGTTTCTTTTAATTTTGAAATAAATTTTGACCGATTAAATAGGCTTGAGCTGATCAAAAGGGTGGCCAAGAAAATTAGCTGAAAAATAAATCGAGCATACCGGATTAAACTACGCGAAACGTAGATCAATAAAATTGATGTCTAGAAGCTTGATTTTAAAATTTTCATTCACTGATTTGACGCACATCCGTTGATTAATTCAATCAGTTTGTCTGTAATTTCCAAAAAATTATTTCGACTGATATTTTAGGCACTATGCGGTATGGAATGCATGGTATGATATGTAGACATGCAATAGCTATGATTAATGTGTCGAATCAGCGATTCAGGGTCAAAATTGGGGTATGACAGTTGCCCTTGCGAGTCATTTTCTTTTAACCTTCCTTTTAGTAAATAGTACTTTAGATATACCTACACCTTTTAGACTAGAACAACACTTACGAAAAGGGCTCCCTAGGAGTACCTAGGATGTTTTGGGTGCTTAAAACCTTCCCATTGCATAACCAACCCCCTTACCTAGATCTCTGACTTTTTTACTAGTTTTTGATTCGATAAAACTTTTAGGTTTTGTTCGCTTTCTAACCATTCCTTTGGATAAATAGAAGTGCGGTGGCGACTCGACTTGTATGGTTTACCTTGGATTATTCAATATCTCTAATGGTAACGAATACCCCGCTACAGAAAAGTGGCGACTCTGCTGGGGACTATCATTTGCCTAGTGGGTTTTGCCTACTTTTCATATTTGTTGTATTGTATGGTATATTGCTTTGTGACATATTTTTGTGCAATTTGGGATTACTGTATTGTATGTAATGATTGAATTGTTTGAATATTAATTCCTTGTATGCTTGGTGATCTTCGTGAGATGAGTTCTATACCCGAACTCGAGTGCACTTAGGATAGGAGAATGGCATAGTCTTGTTGACTTGTGTGGAGTTATTCCTTAGCAAGTTGACTTGCAAGCCCATTCACTTGGTGGAGGTTATGTTGGGATCAATAATGTCACACGAGTAGTCGTGGTTAGGCATTACTCTTTCCAATATATGCCTTAGAAGCCAAGGACCTTAGTTTACCACGCCCATCTTGGCCTATTTTTAGGACGTAGTGCGAAGATCGTTCAAGTGTAAGATTTGATACGATTGTTACGCGATACTACACTCATAAGAGTCTCTCTTGAGAATATTTTTGGAATACGAGTAGTCGTTTATCCGATAATATCCGAAAGATGGGATGATGACTATGGGAACCTCTTGTAGAACATGATTGTCAGGTTTAACCATAGTACACTCCCTTTGGGTGGTTCTTAACCAAGACTCCATGCTCGCGACTCGCAACAAACCCTTGATTCCTGGTTGATCCGTTCTTGTGTATCCTTAATATCAATGGAACTTGGGTGTTGATAAGGTGTAAACCATAATCCACAAAAATGGATGATTGATATTAAGGATGACTTGATCCATCCCATGACCTTTGTGTGGTGTGATTTGCTTGATCCTTGAGTGTGATTGTTGCATCCATGCATTCATGCATTCATACACATCCATATCATCAACAATGAGAAAACTTTCAAGGAACTTAAGAGGTCTATTTGCAAATTTTCAGACATGGATAAGCATAGAAGGAATACGAAGAAGTATAGTTTCAGACAACCCGACTTGAAAGAGTTAAGGAGTTTGACATCCTATGTATTAGATCCCTTGGAATTCAAGGCTCGTCATGGGAAGCTTCTGTCTATTCTGGCTACTCAAGTAGATGAAGGTCTAATGAGTGTGTTGGTGCAGTTCTATGATCCCTTGTACCGTTGCTTCACTTTTCCGGATTTCCAGCTTTTTCCCACGCTTGAGGAGTATGCCTACCTTGTGGCCATACCTATCCTAGACCAGTTGTTGTTCAGTGGCTTGGAGAGAGTTCCTTCTTCTCAAGAGATTGCTGATCTGTTGCGTATAGATGAATCTATTATTGGTGCTCATATGACTACCAAAGGTGGAATTCAAGGTCTCCCGTCTGATTTCCTCATTGATCAAGCTACTATGTTTGGGAAGGCCATGAGTGAGGACGCCTTTGAGGCCATATTTGTACTTCTCATCTATGGGCTAGTGTTATTCCCCAACATCGATAAGTTTGTGGATGTGAAATCTCTACTCTTAATCCCGTTCCTACTCTATTGGGTGACACTTATTTCTCTTTGCATATGAGGAATGCAAAGGGCAGTGGTACCATTGTGTGATGTTTGCCTCTGTTGTACAAGTGGTTTATTTCGCACTTGCCTCAGACGCTCGCCTTCAAGGAGAACAAAGGATGTCTACGGTGGTCCACGAGACTTATGTCTCTCACTAATGATGATATCTTTTGGTACAACCATGTATATGATGGTGTGCAGATTATCGACTCTTGTGGTGAATTCTCCAATGTACCTCTTCTTGGTACATGTGATGGAATTAACTACAACCCTATTTTGGCACGTCGTCAGCTTGGGTTCCCCTAAAGGATAAACCCAATAACATTCTGTTAGAGGGTGTGTTCTTTCAGGAGGGTAAAGATCCCCAAGGCTTGAAGGGCAGGATGGTCCGCGCTTGGCGCAAGATCCATAAGAAAGGAAGGAAGGAGCTAGGACCGAAGAACTGTATCGCTTTGGAACCCTATACCTCTTGGGTTAGGAGGAGAGCTTCCGAGTACCTCATGCCTTATGAGTATCCAAGACCCACACCTTTGGTTGTGGTTGGGCCTTCAACCCTCCCTAGCCAAGGAGTAGGGGAGTTGAGAGACGAAGACCGTTCACGTGCTTGGATCCATGAACGATAGGAGTTCCTTCAGCAGATCAGAGAGAAGGATGCTTTGATAGAGTTCCTTGAGCACCAGGTTATTGATGATCCTGATGACGCATTGACTTCTCTACTTCCTCAGTCTTCCAAGTTTTGGAAGAGGAAGTATGATCGACTCGCCAAAGAGAAGGCAGATATGGGGGCAGCCTATGAGAGGGAGGTGAAGAGGCTTCGTGCAGCTTATCTTCCGGTCTCGAGGGCTTTGGACGATTGCTTCTAGGGATCCATAGGATGTTCATTTTCCTTCTCTCTTGTATTGTATTTGGTTACCAAGACTGTACTTCTTTGGCGTAAAAACATTTCCAAATATCAATTGACGTGATATTTCCGTATGTGATAAACGTTTAATATTTCCAAAATTTGCAAATAAGACTCTAAAGTTCCTCTGATATAAAAATTATATCATAAGCATTGCATGCATCATGTTTATCTATTTCTAGGGGTTTATATCTTCTTCTTGATTCTAGTCGGGATTTTCTTACACTGTTTATCTAATGTGAGACTGGAATCAAGGGGTAGAATACCCTTTGAAATTGATAAACACGTCATTGCATTTGAATATTCATTAGCATGTCTTGCATAGCAGGTACCGCCGCAGTGTTCTCATCTTGTTTGGTATTCCATTAGCAGGATAGCTGACTCAGGCATTCACCGATACGGTGCCTGAAGGAATCAACAGAGAGCAATGGAAGGTTTACAAGCAGAGCTCGCTGAGATGAGGATTCGCATGAATCAGTTCATGGAAGTGGTCCAAGGAGTGGCTCAGGGACAACAGGAGATTAGATTGTTGGTATAGGGGAATCCCCCTACTACTCAACCAGAGGTTGTGGCTGATCCTCCCGCTGGAGAGGCTAATGGACCCAATGGACCGGGGCCTATCCCAATCCCATATGGCAACCTTGGTCAACAACCTATCCATGATGATCAGGAGGATCAATTCCCCCTGCTTCAGGAGGACTTTGGCATGGGCCATGGTATGGACCCTATGTTTCGGAGACTGGAAGAGAGGTTGAAAGCTGTGGAATGGCAGAATGCTCTTGGTGTGGATGTTGTTGACTTGGGGCTGGTCCCAGGCGTGAGAGTTCCGCCAAAATTCAAAGTCCCCGTGTTTGATAAGTACAATGGCAACTCTTGCCCGAAGACTCATGTACAAGCTTACTTCCGCAAGATGATCGCGGATTCTGATGATGAGAAGCTGCTCATGTACTTCTTCCAGGACAACCTAGCTAAGGCATCCTTGGAGTGGTATATGAGGCTGGACAGAGCCCATATTCGCTGCTGGAGAGACTTGGTTGAGGCCTTTGTAAAGCAATATCAGTACAATACGGATATGGCACCTGACAGGACTCAACTCCAGAATCTGTCTCTCAAGAGCAACGAGTGCTTCAAAGAGTATGCTCAACGCTGGAGAGAGTTGGCTTCCCGTGTTCAGCCTCCGATGTTGGAAAAATAGATGGCCAACATGTTTATGAACACACTTCCTGGATCTTATTTGGAGCGTCTGGTGGGTTGCAACGCCTCGAATTTTGCTGATGTGGTCTCTACCGGTGAGAGGGTGGAGAACTACTTGAAGACATGTAAGATCCAAAATGGGGTTGGATCATCTTCGGGGTCAAAGAAGTCGTTCTTAGGAGGACAGAAGAGGAGAGAAGGGGATGTAAATTCTTTGTCTTCTTATCAGAGCAGAGGTAATCGAAGGAGCAGTTTTCAGAATTACCATCAGCAACCTTATGTTGCAGCAGTGACCATTCCGGCTGCAGCACCAGTGCAACAACAACAACCTCAACGTCAACAAAATCAATACCAACAACAACAGGGTAACAAACCGCTTATCAACAGAGACAGAGGATGATGGATAGGCGTTTCGACACTCTTCCGATGTCGTATGCCCAGTTGCTTCCCAACCTTCAACATTTGCAACTTGTGCAGTTACGCACTTTGGCTCCTCCCGTTGGCAGGCTTCCAGTGGGTTATGACGCCAATGCTAGGTGTAATTTCCACTCTGGGGCACCTGCCCACACTATTGAGAACTGCAAAGCTTTTAAGCACGTAGCTCAGGACCTTATTGATTCAAAGGCCATTAACTTTGCACCGCCTCCTAATGTCGTCAACAATCCCATGCCGCATCATGGTAGGGAAAATGTTAACATGGTTGAAGGAGAAGCCAAATTAGTACGGCCAGGTCTCTGCAATCAACAAAGAAGATGGGGATAGTGATTACGACATTGACAACTGGGTGCGTCCAAGGGTCCCGGGTGAAGTTCTCTGCGACTGGTCTTCTGAAGAGATTATCCAAGTCACTCTTCTTAAAGAGTAATTTTCTTTGTTTATTCATGCATATCCAAGTCTTACGTTCCGCCCAGGGCGTGATGATTCATTGTAGGGCTCATCTACGTGGATATCTGCATTTTTTTATCATAAATAAAGGACGTCTTTTTGCATTCAAATATTTTGTTCACTGTCTTTCTATTTTTGCAGTTTTCAAAAAAAAAATCAAAAAAAATACATTTGGTAATATTTTGTTTAGTTTCCACTTCTTGTTCACACTCATAAGCATATACCATCACTCATGCAGATTCACGTCACCGGATCCTATTGATAACAGTTCTGCTATGGCTCGCTTCGACTTTGAAAATCCAATCTTTCAAGCTGAAGAAGAGGGTGATGAAGACTGTGAACTCCTTGAAGAACTTGCCAGGTTATTAAAACAGGAGGAAAGGGTCATTCAACCGCATCAAGAGTTTGTTGAAGTGATTAATCTCGGAACCGAGGACGTCAAGAGAGAGATCAAGATAGGGGTTGCTTGGGAAGATAATGTGAAGAAGGGGCTGATTGAATTGCTGCAAGAGTATGTTGACATCTTTGCTTGGTCTTTTCAGGACATGCCAGGGCTTGACACAGACATTGTGGTACACCGTTTGCCTCTCAAAGAGGATTGTCCTCCGGTCAAGCAGAAGCTCAGAAGAACAAGACCAGAGATGGCTGTCAAGATAAAGGAAGAAGTGCAAAAACAGTTAGATGCGGGGTTTCTAGCGGTTAAAAATTATCCGCCATGGGTTGCAAATATTGTTCCAGTACCTAAAAAGGATGGAAAGGTACGGATGTGTGTTGACTACCGGGATCTGAACAGAGCTAGTCCTAAAGATGATTTCCCATTACCTCACATCGATGTTTTGGTGGATAACACGGCTCAGTTCTCGGTATTCTCCTTCATGGATGGCTTTTCTGGCTATAATCAAATTAAGATGGCACCAGAAGACATGGAGAAGACAACTTTCATAACCCCATGGGGCACCTTCTGCTACAAGGTGATGCCGTTTGGTCTAAAAAATACTGGGGTAACATATCAACGAGCTATGGTAACTCTTTTCCATGATATGATTCATCATGAAATCGAGATTTATGTTGACGATATGATTGCTAAGTCTCAGATAGAAGAAGAACATTTGGTGAATTTGCAGAAACTGTTTGAGCGTTTGAGGAAATTCAAGCTGAGGCTTAATCCGAACAAGTGTACTTTCGGGGTGAGATCTGGAAAACTGATGGGTTTTATTGTTAGTGAAAAAGGGATTGAGGTGGATCCGGCCAAAGTGAAAGCGATACAAGAAATGCCTGAGCCAAGAACAGAAAAACAAGTCTGTGGTTTCTTAGGGAGGTTGAACTACATTGCAAGGTTCATCTCTCACCTAACAGCCACGTGTGAGCCAATATTCAAATTGTTGAGAAAAGATCAGGCCATCAGGTGGAATGATGATTGCTAAAGGGCTTTCGAGAAGATAAAAGAGTATTTACAGAATCCTCCAATCCTTATGCCTCCAGTCCCAGGGAGACCGCTGATTATGTATTTGACAGTACTTGAGAATTCTATGGGTTGTGTTCTCGATCAACACGACGAGACAGGTAGGAAAGAGCATGCCATCTACTACCTGAGTAAAAAATTCACAGATTGCGAGTCGAGATACTCAATGCTTGAAAAGGCATATTGTGCACTTGCATGGGCTGCTAAGCGATTGAGACAATACATGCTGACTCACACGACCTTACTGATCTCCAAAATGGATCCAGTCAAGTATATTTTGAGAAGCCAGCTCTCACCGGAAGGGTAGCTCGTTGGCAAATGGTACTGACAGAGTACGACATCCAGTATACATCCCAGAAAGCCATCAAAGGGAGCATTCTGTCAGACTATCTTGCTCAGCAGCCGATTGATGATTATGAGCTGATGAAGTTTGATTTTCCAGATGAAGACATCATGTTCCTCAAGATGAAAGACTGTGAAGAGCCAATTGTTGAGAAGGGACCTGATCCAGATGAAAAGTGGACTTTAATGTTTCATGGGGCCGTCAATGCCAAAGGAAGTGGAATTGGTATTGTCATTACCACTCCGAAAGGTGCCCACATGCCTTTCACTGCTCGTCTGACTTTCGAGTGCACCAATAATGAAGCTGAGTATGAGGCCTGTATCTTGGGTATTGAGCAAGCCATTGATTTGAGAATCAAGACTTTGGACATCTTCAGAGATTCAACTCTAGTGATCAATCAAGTGAATGGTGATTTGAATACTCTCCAGCCTAATCTGGTCCCCTACAGAGATTACACGAGAAGACTGTTGAGTTTCTTCACAACAGTAGAGCTGTATCATATACCTCGTAATGAGAACCAGATGGCAGATGCTCTTGCTACTCTATCCTCCATGATCAAGGTGATTTGGTGGAACCAGGTTCCCAGGATCGATGTTATGCGCCTTGATAGGGCCGCGTATGTGTTTGCTACTGAATTGGTAGTTAATGACAAGCCCTGGTATCACAACATCAAGTGCTTTCTGAAGAATCAAGAGTACCCTGCAGGGGCATCCAACAATGATAGAAAGACTTTGAGAAGATTGGCAGGAAGTTTCTTCTTGAACAAAGACGACTTGTTGTATAAGAGGAACTTCGACATGGTTTTGCTCAGATGCGTGGATAGACACGAAGCGGACATGTTAATGCAGGAAGTTCATGAAGGCTCCTTCGGTACTCATGTCGGCGGACATGCAATGGCTAAGAAATTGTTGAGAGAAGGTTATTACTGGATGACCATGGAATCTGATTGTTTCAAATATGCTCGGAAGTGTCATAAATGCCAGATTTATGCTGATAAGGTGCATGTGCCGCCAACTCCTCTGAATGTGATGTCTTCGCCGTGGCCGTTTGCTATGTGGGGCATTGATATGATTGGAAAGATTGAGCCGACTACTTCCAATAGGCATCGTTTCATCCTTGTTGCCATCGACTATTTCACTAAGTGGGTCGAAACAGCGTCATTTGCGAAGGTCACCAGACATGTGGTTACCCGATTCATTAAGAAAGAAATCATTTGTCGTTATGGGATTCCCGAAAGAATCATTATTGATAATGGTTCTAACCTTAATAACAAAATGATGAAGGAGTTGTGCAAGAACTTCAACATTCAACATCACAACTCTTCCCCTTATCGTCCTAAGATGAACGGTGCTGTTGAGACAGCAAATAAGAACATAAAGAAGATTGTGCAGAAGATGGTCGTTACGTACAGAGATTGGCACGAGATGCTACCCTTCGCCTTGCATGGTACCGTACTTTAGTACGTACATCGACCGGGGCAACCCCTTACTCCCTTGTGTATGGTATGGAAGCAGTCCTACCTGTTGAAGTGGAGATTCCTTCTCTAAGAGTTCTGCTGGATGTCAAGTTAGACGAAGCTGAATGGGTTTGGACAAGGTTCAATGAGTTGAGTCTTATTGAAGAGAAGCGAATGGCAGCCATTTGTCATGGGCAGTTGTATCAAAGTCGGATGAAGAGAGCCTTTGATCAGAAAGTGCGTCCTCGATGCTTCCAAGTCGGAGATTTGGTGTTGAAAAGGATCCTTCCTCCTCAGACAGATCATAGGGGCAAGTGGACTCCTAACTATGATGGACCGTATATTGTCACCAAGGTTTTTGATGGTGGAGCCTTAATGCTTGCAACTATGGATGGTGAAAACTTCACTTCCCTAGTGAACTCAGACGCAGTTAAAAAATACTTCACATAAAATAGACCCGCTGGACGATAAAAAGAATAGTCCAGGAAAAAAATGGGCATCTCGGCGAACCAAGAAAATGAAAAAGGTTCGGGCAAAAGTTAGGGATTAAAAAATGAAAAGATTCTACACCCGGTAAGTTGAAAACCTGAAAGGGCAACTTAGGCAAAAATGGGTATCCCGGTGGATTGAAAACCCGAAAGGGCGATCTAGGCAAAAGTTAGGGATTAAGCGAATGGCTGCGTTCTGAGTAGTTCTGAATATCATCTCGTGTCGATAACCGGAAACTTCCGAAGGATAGGAAACAATCTAATCACCTTTTTCGGAAAGCTGATCATCTGGAGGATCTTGAAGACGAGCGAATCATAGCAGAATTGGAACCCGATAGAAATCCATTTCACATTGCCATTAGATTAATTTCTGTTTTTATCTGTTGTGCAATTACCTCCTTCCAGGGATTGCTTCCTGATGTAAATACCTATTCAGAGGCCACTCAATTAATAAAATCATGTTATTCAATACATCTCTGTGTTCATTTTCATTTTACTGTTTTGTTTGCAAAAATGACGTCCAAATTTTTTATAAACATTGCATCATGAAACATAAGAGCTTTATAGGTACGTGCTTAATAAACATTGAAAATTGCTGTAAATTTTAAGTGCTTTGGATCGTCTATTTAGAACAGGTACACTCAGGGCATTTCCTTAAGGTCCCCATCAAATGATCGCGGATGTTTTTCCTCAACAGTTGGAATTTGGTATCTTATCCCTGCAGAGCTGGTCCGAGCGTTGGATTCTTCAATCCCCAGCAGGCTCTCACTGCTTTACTTCCCCAAGCATTTGTTTCAGATTATACATTCACCAGTAGAGTCGACATTGTCTGACTGTATATCCCCAACGGAGTTGACAGTGCCAGACTGTATCTTCCCAGCAGAAGCGGATGCTCCTCAGAGTTCGATGCCAGATCGATGATCTCGACGCTAGACCCATGGTCTCTTTCCTTGAAGCAGAATCTCGGTACCGTATCGGTCTTTCTTCCCCTACTGAGTCGTCTCTCTTGCAAATTATGGTTGCCAGAACCACTGTCACTTTCCTCAGCAACAAGTTTTCAGTGCCATTCTCTCCCCAGTCAGAGTCTCGGCATTTTGTTATTGCCGGAACACTGTGTGGCGGGTCATTTCCCCACAGAGTTCATTGTGTTGTGTATCTCCAACAGCATTGCCAGGGTCCAGAAGATTTTGATCATTTCCCTAGCAGAATTCCTTGCCTCGGCTTGGCGTTCTCTCTAACCTATCATTCCGCATCCCTGCATATAGAATCATATCGCATTGCATCCTCCCAAATTGCATAGCATTTCCATTTTCATGGAGCATTACGCCATTGAAAAATTCAAACATACACATGTAAAGCATAAGACATTTTTGGTATCCCAAGTGATAAGCCAGAAGTTCTGTTTCCAGTACTCATACTGAAGTTTGTTCATGACTTATCTTTATTATTCCCAGCCGGGGTCGTTGGCCCACGCGCCGCCTCAATTATCATTTTCCCTATTTCTGCCGATGCTGACAGGCATGAAAGTTTCTAGTATTCAGACCGAAGTGGCATTCAGACCAGTTTTCGGATGTTCAGATCGAAGAAGTTTCCGACATTCAGGTCGATGCAACTTGTGGCATTCAGGCCAAGTTTCCGGTATTTAGACCGAAGTGGCATTCAGGCCAGTTTTCCGATGTTCAGATCGAAGAAGTTTCCGACATTCAGGTCGATGCAACTTGTGGCATTCAGACCAAGTTTCCGGTATTCAGACCGAAGTGGCATTCATGCCAGTTTTCCGATGTTCAGATCGAAGAAGTTTCCGATATTCAGGTCAATGCAACTTGTGGCATTCAGGCCAGTTTTCCGGTATTCATACCGAAGTGGCACTCAGGCCAGTTTCCCGGTGTTCAGACCGATGTTTGATAATCAAGTATCGTCCGATGCTCAGATCGAAGTCATTTCCAGTATTCAGATTGATGAGCGGCATTCAGGCCATGGTTATTTCTGTGTTACCATTTATTTTGGTATTCAGGCTAACATTCCTTGTTTCGGTGTTCAAACCGACTCTCACCGTACCAGACGGATTCTTTTTCAAGACCACCTCTTGGTCGATTCTAACAGGCATTGTTACTTCATTTTTTCACTTCAGTGTAAATTTTCGGGCTTTTATCGTATTCAATCACTTGATACCTCGAAAGTGCGAAAGCTGTTGCTATCTTCCTTTCAGGTTTCCAGTTGATTGAATAGGGGCAGCTGTAATACCCCAAATTTACCCTTCATTTTTCCTGGAAGCATGGGATTATATTTTACACTTCATTAGCATCATATTAGGTCATACTCATTGCATACTGCATTAGTGACATGGAGATCAGGTTTTGATCGATCACTCCTTATCAGAAGGAGCCCGTGTAACACCCTTCTACCCAAACGACATATTTAAATAGATTATCAGAGTACAACATGTAGAAGAGTTTACATTTCTTACAACATAACAATTATCGCATCACAACATAAAACATATTATTTATTTTATTCAAACTTCGCAGCGGACAACAACATTAATATTATCATTCATCATATAACAATTCATAATAATGGTTCACATTATCTCAACAAAACATCTCAACATGTTAGTCATCATAAACAACGTAAATAATAATCAATTATCTATCGAATCCCATAAACCCGGTGTCACATGACCAGAGCATTTGACTCGACTCTGTAGAATAACTCTACACTTATTCTTCAAACCTCAACAATAGCTACTCCTCTTTATCTGCACATTGCTCATCATAGATGAACATAAACACATGCAGAAGGGGTGAGAATTACATTATTAAATAATAATATAACGACAGAAATATAAACATAAATATATTTCACATATGCCAACACAGCTCATCATAATCATCATAATCAACATATTCATGAACATCAACAAAACAACATATCAAATGCAATGCACACACCCATGCATGACTCAACACGACTCGGTATACCCATTTGTGACCAACTACAGGATCACCACTCCCAGATTCATCACCATAGAATCCGAGTTCCCCGCAAGGAACCAAGCCTCTCAACAAGCCCGGAGTCAACAACATCATTGGAACTCAGTCCGTTCATCACTAGGCATCGGCCTTTCATGAATGCATGCACACCAAGCATGCATCATAATCAACATAGCAACAACAGCATCATATATTCATGTTATCATCATCATTAACACATTCTATCACAAAAGCATATCACATCATGCCACATAATCAAACACAGTATTATCACACTCTACTAATATCTATACCACTCAAAGCAACGGGAAATGATCCCTCGTATACCATTCATCAGCTAAGTTACCTCGCTCAGCCTAACCAACCAAAAACTGCACAACAACAGCCCAGGAAAGACCACAAGTCTGCCCATACGCGTATTGCCTATGCCCATACGCGTATTGCCCACGCCTGACCAAATCCATACGCGTATTGCCATGTCCATACGCGTATGCTACGCGTATCACATTCCCATACGTGTACCAACAGAGACCAAAACACGTTCAAAACATCATCTTCCTCATCCATACGCGTATTTGCCTAGTGCCATACGCGTACCAGCAATCTCATACGCGTATTGCCTAGTGCCATACGCGTATGACCAGAAACCAGATTTACAGATCTGCAATGGCTTTTTCTGCTACGAGATCTATCCAAATTCATCCTTCCACAGTCCAAATTCACACAAAATCACTCATATCATCTAATACAAATAGTCCCCTATTCGATTTCACAAATCCTAACATCATTGCATATAATTTCTACGAATTCCTTCGATTAAAATCCCAATTTCGTTCATCCAATATTTCACCATTTTCAGCATATTATTGTTTAATAAGGTTCAGACCCCTTACCTCTTTGGATTGAAGGAAGCTCTGAGCAATCTTTGGCCTTTTCCTCTTCCTTCTCTTTCTCTTCAGCGTTTCTCCCCCTTTCTCTGACTCTGAGGCAAAACACGTGAAAAAACCTGAGTCCTCACTTTGGCCTCTTTTATCCAATTTCCACTTTTACCCTTCCACTCTTCATATTCCATTTATTTCATTTATTTAATTATTATTAAAATAAATAACATCTATAATAATAATAAAAATAATCCAATAATTCAACTTTATTTAATTAAATTAATAAAATAATATTAACTCACTTAAATAATTCTCTTATTTTAATCGGGGTGTTACAACTCTCCCCCACTAAAAGAGTTTTCGTCCTCGAAAACATACCTCAAGCAAATAGAGCCGGATACGACTCCTTCATCTGATCTTCACGCTCCCAAGTCAAGATCTCACCAGCTGGACCTCCCCAAACAACTTTCACTAGAGCAATCTTCTTACCTCTCAGGGTCTTCTCTTCTCGGTCATCTATCCGAATTGGCAACACCTCAACGGTCAAATTATCCCTCACCTGGATATCATCCAACTGAACAACATGCGAAGGATCCGCAATATATTTTCTCAACTGAGATACATGAAACACATCATGCAGATTAGAAAGCGACGGCGGTAAAGCTATCCGATACGCCACTTCCCCAACCCTCTTCAAAATCTGATACGGACCCACAAACCTCGGAGTAAGCTTTTTAGACTTTAAAGCTCTACCCACACCTGTCGTCGGAGTAACTCTCAAGAACACATGATCTCCCTCTTGGAACTCAAGTGCCTTTCTCCTGTTATCATGATAACTCTTCTGACGACTCTGAGAAATCTTCATTTTCTCCTGAATCATCTTAACCCTTTCAGTCGTCTGCTGCACAATCTCAGGTCCGAGTACAACACTCTCACCTGATTCATACCAACACAATGGAGTTCTACACCTCCTACCATACAATGCTTCATATGGAGCCATACCGATACTAGCATGAAAACTATTATTATAAGTAAACTCCACCAACGGCAAATAACTATCCCAAGAACCACTCTGCTCCAACACACAAGCTCTCAACAAATCCTCCAAGGATTGGATAGTTCTTTCAGTCTGACCATCAGTCTGAGGATGATAAGCTGAACTCAACCTCAACTTAGTCCCCAACGCTTTCTGCAAACTTTCCCAAAATCGAGAAGTAAATCTGGGATCTCTATCAGACACAATACTGGATGGAATACCATGCAGCCTCACTATCTCCTCAATATACAACTCTGCCAACTTCTCTAAAGAGTGATTAATCTTCATCGGCAAGAAATGCGCCGACTTAGTCAATCGATCCACAATCACCCAAATAGAATCATTACCTTTCACCGTCCTCGGCAATCCCGTCACAAAATCCATGGAAATGCTATCCCACTTCCATTCAGGAATCTTCAAAGGTTGCATCATACCTGCCGGTTTCTGATGTTCAATCTTTGACTTCTGACAAGTCAAACAGGCATACACAAACTTAGCAACATCTCTTTTCATACCAGCCCACCAAAACAACTTCTTCAAATCTTGATACATTTTAGTTGCACCTGGGTGGATACTCAATCCACTCCTATGGCCCTCTTCAAGAATACTCTTTTTCAATTCAGACACCTCAGGAACACAAACTCTACCTTTAAATCGCAGGATGCCATTCTCATCAATCTCAAAATTACCACCATTACCCTGGTTAACCATAGTAATATGATCAACTAGAGCGACATCAACTTGCTGACCATTCCGAATATCTTCCAGAATTCCACTAGTCAACTTCAGCATACCCAACTTTACACTATCAGCGGAAACTTCACAACCCAAACTCATATCACGGAACTGTTCAATTAACTCAAGCTCCCGAACCATCATCATAGACATATGTAGAGACTTTCTACTCAGCGCATCTGCAACTACATTAGCCTTACCGGGATGATAACTCAATTCAAAGTCAAAATCCTTCAGTAATTCTAACCACCTTCTCTGCCTCATATTTAACTCTTTCTGATCAAACAGATACTTCAGACTCTTGTGATCACTGAACACTTCGAATCTGGAACCATACAGATAATGCCTCCACATTTTCAACACAAATACAACAGCTGCAAGTTCTAGATCATGCGTAGGATAATTCCTCTCATGAACTTTCAACTGTCTAGAAGCATAAGCTACAACTTTACCATTCTGCATCAAAACACCACCAAGACCCATCAAAGAAGCATCACAATAAACAACGAAGGACTCACCAGGATTAGGCAAGATCAACACTGGAGCACTGGTCAACCGCCTCTTCAACTCAACAAAACTCGCTTCACAAGCTGCATCCCACACATACACTTGACCTTCTTAGTCAACTGCGTCAACGGCAATGCCAACCTAGAGAAGCCCTCAATAAATCTGCGATAATAACCAGCTAACCCCAGAAAACTGCGTATCTCAGTAGCAGACTTCGGAGTCTCCCACTGTAATACGGCATCAACTCTTTAGCAGGATCAACAGAAATCCCACCACTCGAAATCACATGGCCAAGGAAACTCACTTCCTTCAACCAGAACTCACATTTAGATAACTTTGCATATAATTTCTTTTCTATTAACACCTGCAAAAAACAATTCTCAGATGTCCTGCATGCTCTTCTTCCGTCTTAGAATATATCAATATATCATCTATGAACACCACAACAAAATTATCAAGGTACGGATGAAATATACGATTCATATATTCCATAAACACACCTGGAGCATTAGACACACCGAACGGCATCACAGTGTATTCATAATGACCATACCTCGTACGGAAAGCAGTCTTCGCAATATCATCTGACTTCACTCGGATCTGATGATAACCCGACCGCAAATCAATCTTACTGAAAACATGAGCTCCAACCAACTGGTCCATCAAATCATCAATCCTCGGCAATGGATACCGATTCTTGATAGTCACCTTATTCAACTGCCGGTAATCGACACACAACCTCATCGTACCTTCTTTCTTCTTCACTAACAATACTGGTGCACCCCAAGGAGAAACACTTGGACGCACAAACTTCTTCTCAAGCAATTCTTCAAGTTGCTTCTTCAATTCAACTAATTCAGTTGCCGACATTCTATAAGGAGACATCGACACTGGACTCGTACCTGGTACTAAGTCAATGGCAAATTCGACTTCCGTTCTGGAGGTAATTCACTTACATCCTCCGGAAACACATCCTGAAATTCACAGACAACAGGCAAATCTACACTCACCACTTTCTTATCCGCTTGCAGAGACGCAAATAAAGCGAATATCTGAGCTTCATCTTTCACAAAATCCCCCACCTGCCTAGCAGATAGAAATCTTGCCTCATCATTCTCACCAACTTCAGAAAACCGCACCGTCTTCCTATAGCAGTTGATAAACACGCCATAGAATTCTAGCCAATTCATTCCCAGAATAATATCAATTTGGTGCAAGGGTAAGCACACCAAATCAACCACGAACTCTCTCTCAAAGATCGTCAAATGACAACCTCGACAGACAACAGAAGTCTTCACAGAACCATTAGCAGGAGTATCTATCACCATACTTCCGCCTAGGGACGACATAATCACACCAATCCTGGTCGCACACTCATACGAAATAAACGAATGGGTAGCACCAGTGTCAACAATAGCAAGCAATTCAACATTATTAATCAAGCAAGTACCTTTAATCAGATTATCTTCTTTAGGAGCTTCAGCCCCACTCAGAGCAAACACCCTACCAGTAGTATGAGCTGCAGTAGCCGCCTTCTTCGGTTTCGAGCACTGCGAACTGATATGGCCTTTCTCGCCACAATTAAAACATGTCGGACCAGCATCCTTACATTCAGTAACTCTATGACCAGCCTGACCGCATCGGAAACATCTCAGCACTTTCTTGGTACAGCTATCAGCACGGTGGCCTGGCTCGCCACACTTGAAACATTTACCAGCTATGGGAGATCCTCCCCACTTGGCTTCTTCTCATCTACCACTTTCTGCTTACCTTTACCATTCGGAGATGCATAAGGACTACCACGATCCTTATTCTTCTTCTCACTAAGACTCTTGTAGTGAGCAGTCCTAGCCTTGCTATCTTCATCAAATATCCTGCACTTGTTAACCAGTGTAGGAAACCTACGAATCTCCTGGTAACCAATGCCTTGTTTGATCTCGGGACGCAACCCGTTCTCAAACTTGACACACTTGGATTCCTCAGCATCAGCATTATTATAATGAGGACAATACTGCACCAGCTCCTCAAACTTCGAAGCGTAATCAGCAACAGACATGTTACCCTGCTTCAGTCCCAGAAATTCCATCTCCTTCTTACATCGCACATCAGCAGGAAAATATTTCTCCAGAAAGACCGTCTTGAACCTTTCCCAAGTCATCTCAGCACCTGGTACTTCAATCCTCTGGCGAGTGTTATCCCACCAGTTTTCAGCCTCTTCAGATAACATATGCGTACCAAACTGCACCTTCTGTGCTTCAGTACACGTCATCACCCGGAAAATCTTCTCAATTTCCTTCAGCCAAATCTGAGCACCATCTGGATCATAGCGCCCCTTGAATGTAGGAGGGTTATTCTTCAGAAACCTTCCCAAATTCCTAAACTCGTCGACCGGCGGATTCTGCTGCGCCTGCATAGCCTGCGCCATAGCAGCCAAAGCCTCAGCAATCGCACGGTCATTTTCTCCAGCCATACTCTGCACGACACAACTACAACCGTTAAATATCGACAGTGTCATTTACACTAATCGACCAACAGGGAAAACATCACATTATGACTCGACTGGACTGACCATGCTCTGATACCACTAATGTAACACCCTTCTACCCAAACGACATATTTAAATAGATTATCAGAGTACAACATGTAGAAGAGTTTACATTTCTTACAACATAACAATTATCGCATCACAACATAAAACATATTATTTATTTTATTCAAACTTCGCAGCGGACAACAACATTAATATTATCATTCATCATATAACAATTCATAATAATGGTTCACATTATCTCAACAAAACATCTCAACATGTTAGTCATCATAAACAACGTAAATAATAATCAATTATCTATCGAATCCCATAAACCCCGGTGTCACATGACCAGAGCATTTGACTCGACTCTGTAGAATAACTCTACACTTATTCTTCAAACCTCAACAATAGCTACTCCTCTTTATCTGCACATTGCTCATCATAGATGAACATAAACACATGCAGAAGGGGTGAGAATTACATTATTAAATAATAATATAACGACAGAAATATAAACATAAATATATTTCACATATGCCAACACAGCTCATCATAATCATCATAATCAACATATTCATGAACATCAACAAAACAACATATCAAATGCAATGCACACACCCATGCATGACTCAACACGACTCGGTATACCCATTTTGTGACCAACTACAGGATCACCACTCCCAGATTCATCACCATAGAATCCGAGTTCCCCGCAAGGAACCAAGCCTCTCAACAAGCCCGGAGTCAACAACATCATTGGAACTCAGTCCGTTCATCACTAGGCATCGGCCTTTCATGAATGCATGCACACCAAGCATGCATCATAATCAACATAGCAACAACAGCATCATATAGTCATGTTATCATCATCATTAACACATTCTATCACAAAAGCATATCACATCATGCCACATAATCAAACACAGTATTATCACACTCTACTAATATCTATACCACTCAAAGCAACGGGAAATGATCCCTCGTATACCATGCATCAGCTAAGTTACCTCGCTCAGCCTAACCAACCAAAAACTGCACAACAACAGCCCAGGAAAGACCACAAGTCTGCCCATACGCGTATTGCCTATGCCCATACGCGTATTGCCCACGCCTGACCAAATCCATACGCGTATTGCCATGTCCATACGCGTATGCTACGCGTATCACATTCCCATACGCGTACCAACAGAGACCAAAACACGTTCAAAACATCATCTTCCTCATCCATACGCGTATTGCCTAGTGCCATACGCGTACCAGCAATCTCATACGCGTATTGCCTAGTGCCATACGCGTATGACCAGAAACCAGATTCCAGATCTGCAATGGCTTTTTCTGCTACGAGATCTATCCAAATTCATCCTTCCACAGTCCAAATTCCACACAAAATCACTCATATCATCTAATACAAATAGTCCCCTATTCGATTTCACAAATCCTAACATCATTGCATATAATTTCTATTTCGAATTCCTTCGATTAAAATCCCAATTTCGTTCATCCAATATTTCACCATTTTCAGCATATTATTGTTTAATAAGGTTCAGACCCCTTACCTCTTTGGATTGAAGGAAGCTCTGAGCAATCTTTGGCCTTTTCCTCTTCCTTCTCTTTCTCTTCAGCGTTTCTCCCCCTTCTCTGACTCTGAGGCAAAACACGTGAAAAAACCTGAGTCCTCACTTTGGCCTCTTTTATCCAATTCCACTTTTACCCTTCCACTCTTCATATTCCATTTATTTTATTTATTTAATTATTATTAAAATAAATAACATCTATAATAATAAAAAAATAATCCAATAATTCAACTTTATTTAATTAAATTAAAAAAATAATATTAACTCACTTAAATAATTCTCTTATTTTAATCGGGGTGTTACAACTCTCCCCCACTAAAAGAGTTTTCGTCCTCGAAAACATACCTCAAGCAAATAGAGCCGGATACGACTCCTTCATCTGATCTTCACGCTCCCAAGTCAAGCTCTCACCAGCTGGACCTCCCCAAACAACTTTCACTAGAGCAATCTTCTTACCTCTCAGGGTCTTCTCTTCTCGGTCATCTATCCGAATTGGCAACACCTCAACGGTCAAATTATCCCTCACCTGGATATCATCCAACTGAACAACATGCGAAGGATCCGCAATATATTTTCTCAACTGAGATACATGAAACACATCATGCAGATTAGAAAGCGACGGCGGTAAAGCTATCCGATACGCCACTTCCCCAACCCTCTTCAAAATCTGATACGGACCCACAAACCTCGGAGTAAGCTTTTTAGACTTTAAAGCTCTACCCACACCTGTCGTCGGAGTAACTCTCAAGAACACATGATCTCCCTCTTGGAACTCAAGTGCCTTTCTCCTGTTATCATGATAACTCTTCTGACGACTCTGAGAAATCTTCATTTTCTCCTGAATCATCTTAACCCTTTCAGTCGTCTGCTGCACAATCTCAGGTCCGAGTACAACACTCTCACCTGATTCATACCAACACAATGGAGTTCTACACCTCCTACCATACAATGCTTCATATGGAGCCATACCGATACTAGCATGAAAACTATTATTATAAGTAAACTCCACCAACGGCAAATAACTATCCCAAGAACCACTCTGCTCCAACACACAAGCTCTCAACAAATCCTCCAAGGATTGGATAGTTCTTTCAGTCTGACCATCAGTCTGAGGATGATAAGCTGAACTCAACCTCAACTTAGTCCCCAACGCTTTCTGCAAACTTTCCCAAAATCTAGAAGTAAATCTGGGATCTCTATCAGACACAATACTGGATGGAATACCATGCAGCCTCACTATCTCCTCAATATACAACTCTGCCAACTTCTCTAAAGAGTGATTAATCTTCATCGGCAAGAAATGCGCCGACTTAGTCAATCGATCCACAATCACCCAAATAGAATCATTACCTTTCACCGTCCTCGGCAATCCCGTCACAAAATCCATGGAAATGCTATCCCACTTCCATTCAGGAATCTTCAAAGGTTGCATCATACCTGCCGGTTTCTGATGTTCAATCTTTGACTTCTGACAAGTCAAACAGGCATACACAAACTTAGCAACATCTCTTTTCATACCAGCCCACCAAAACAACTTCTTCAAATCTTGATACATTTTAGTTGCACCTGGATGGATACTCAATCCACTCCTATGGCCCTCTTCAAGAATACTCTTTTTCAATTCAGACACCTCAGGAACACAAACTCTACCTTTAAATCGCAGGATGCCATTCTCATCAATCTCAAAATTACCACCATTACCCTGGTTAACCATAGTAATATGATCAACTAGAGCGACATCAACTTGCTGACCATTCCGAATATCTTCCAGAATTCCACTAGTCAACTTCAGCATACCCAACTTTACACTATCAGCGGAAACTTCACAACCCAAACTCATATCACGGAACTGTTCAATTAACTCAAGCTCCCGAACCATCATCATAGACATATGTAGAGACTTTCTACTCAGCGCATCTGCAACTACATTAGCCTTACCGGGATGATAACTCAATTCAAAGTCAAAATCCTTCAGTAATTCTAACCACCTTCTCTGCCTCATATTTAACTCTTTCTGATCAAACAGATACTTCAGACTCTTGTGATCACTGAACACTTCGAATCTGGAACCATACAGATAATGCCTCCACATTTTCAACACAAATACAACAGCTGCAAGTTCTAGATCATGCGTAGGATAATTCCTCTCATGAACTTTCAACTGTCTAGAAGCATAAGCTACAACTTTACCATTCTGCATCAAAACACCACCAAGACCCATCAAAGAAGCATCACAATAAACAACGAAGGACTCACCAGGATTAGGCAAGATCAACACTGGAGCACTGGTCAACCGCCTCTTCAACTCAACAAAACTCGCTTCACAAGCTGCATCCCACACATACACTTGACCTTCTTAGTCAACTGCGTCAACGGCAATGCCAACTAGAGAAGCCCTCAATAAATCTGCGATAATAACCAGCTAACCCCAGAAAACTGCGTATCTCAGTAGCAGACTTCGGAGTCTCCCACTGTAATACAGCATCAACTTTAGCAGGATCAACAGAAATCCCACCACTCGAAATCACATGGCCAAGGAAACTCACTTCCTTCAACCAGAACTCACATTTAGATAACTTTGCATATAATTTCTTTTCTCTTAACACCTGCAAAACAATTCTCAGATGTCCTGCATGCTCTTCTTCCGTCTTAGAATATATCAATATATCATCTATGAACACCACAAAAAAATTATCAAGGTACGGATGAAATATACGATTCATATATTCCATAAACACACCTGGAGCATTAGACACACCGAACGGCATCACAGTGTATTCATAATGACCATACCTCGTACGGAAAGCAGTCTTCGCAATATCATCTGACTTCACTCGGATCTGATGATAACCCGACCGCAAATCAATCTTACTGAAAACATGAGCTCCAACCAACTGGTCCATCAAATCATCAATCCTCGGCAATGGATACCGATTCTTGATAGTCACCTTATTCAACTGCCGGTAATCGACACACAACCTCATCGTACCTTCTTTCTTCTTCACTAACAATACTGGTGCACCCCAAGGAGAAACACTTGGACGCACAAACTTCTTCTCAAGCAATTCTTCAAGTTGCTTCTTCAATTCAACTAATTCAGTTGCCGACATTCTATAAGGAGACATCGACACTGGGACTCGTACCTGGTACTAAGTCAATGGCAAATTCGACTTCCCGTTCTGGAGGTAATTCACTTACATCCTCCGGAAACACATCCTGAAATTCACAGACAACAGGCAAATCTACACTCACCACTTTCTTATCCGCTTGCAGAGACGCAAATAAAGCGAATATCTGAGCTTCATCTTTCACAAAATCCCCCACCTGCTTAGCAGATAGAAATCTTGCCTCATCATTCTCACCAACTTCAGAAAACCGCACCGTCTTCCTATAGCAGTTGATAAACACGCCATAGAATTCTAGCCAATTCATTCCCAGAATAATATCAATTTGGTGCAAGGGTAAGCACACCAAATCAACCACGAACTCTCTCTCAAAGATCGTCAAATGACAACCTCGACAGACAACAGAAGTCTTCACAGAACCATTAGCAGGAGTATCTATCACCATACTTCCGCCTAGGGACGACATAATCACACCAATCCTGGTCGCACACTCATACGAAATAAACGAATGGGTAGCACCAGTGTCAACAATAGCAAGCAATTCAACATTATTAATCAAGCAAGTACCTTTAATCAGATTATCTTCTTTAGGAGCTTCAGCCCCACTCAGAGCAAACACCCTACCAGTAGTATGAGCTGCAGTAGCCGCCTTCTTCGGTTTCGAGCACTGCGAACTGATATGGCCTTTCTCGCCACAATTAAAACATGTCGGACCAGCATCCTTACATTCAGTAACTCTATGACCAGCCTGACCGCATCGGAAACATCTCAGCACTTTCTTGGTACAGCTATCAGCACGGTGGCCTGGCTCGCCACACTTGAAACATTTACCAGCTATGGGAGATCCTCCCCACTTGGCTTCTTCTCATCTACCACTTTCTGCTTACCTTTACCATTCGGAGATGCATAAGGACTACCACGATCCTTATTCTTCTTCTCACTAAGACTCTTGTAGTGAGCAGTCCTAGCCTTGCTATCTTCATCAAATATCCTGCACTTGTTAACCAGTGTAGGAAACCTACGAATCTCCTGGTAACCAATGCCTTGTTTGATCTCGGGACGCAACCCGTTCTCAAACTTGACACACTTGGATTCCTCAGCATCAGCATTATTATAATGAGGACAATACTGCACCAGCTCCTCAAACTTCGAAGCGTAATCAGCAACAGACATGTTACCCTGCTTCAGTCCCAGAAATTCCATCTCCTTCTTACATCGCACATCAGCAGGAAAATATTTCTCTAGAAAGACCGTCTTGAACCTTTCCCAAGTCATCTCAGCACCTGGTACTTCAATCCTCTGGCGAGTGTTATCCCACCAGTTTTCAGCCTCTTCAGATAACATATGCGTACCAAACTGCACCTTCTGTGCTTCAGTACACGTCATCACCCGGAAAATCTTCTCAATTTCCTTCAGCCAAATCTGAGCACCATCTGGATCATAGCGCCCCTTGAATGTAGGAGGGTTATTCTTCAGAAACCTTCCCAAATTCCTAAACTCGTCGACCGGCGGATTCTGCTGCGCCTGCATAGCCTGCGCCATAGCAGCCAAAGCCTCAGCAATCGCACGGTCATTTTCTCCAGCCATACTCTGCACAACACAACTACAACCGTTAAATATCGACAGTGTCATTTACACTAATCGACCAACAGGGAAAACATCACATTATGACTCGACTGGACTGACCATGCTCTGATACCACTAATGTAACACCCTTCTACCCAAACGACATATTTAAATAGATTATCAGAGTACAACATGTAGAAGAGTTTACATTTCTTACAACATAACAATTATCGCATCACAACATAAAACATATTATTTATTTTATTCAAACTTCGCAGCGGACAACAACATTAATATTATCATTCATCATATAACAATTCATAATAATGGTTCACATTATCTCAACAAAACATCTCAACATGTTAGTCATCATAAACAACGTAAATAATAATCAATTATCTATCGAATCCCATAAACCCGGTGTCACATGACCAGAGCATTTGACTCGACTCTGTAGAATAACTCTACACTTATTCTTCAAACCTCAACAATAGCTACTCCTCTTTATCTGCACATTGCTCATCATAGATGAACATAAACACATGCAGAAGGGGTGAGAATTACATTATTAAATAATAATATAACGACAGAAATATAAACATAAATATATTTCACATATGCCAACACAGCTCATCATAATCATCATAATCAACATATTCATGAACATCAACAAAACAACATATCAAATGCAATGCACACACCCATGCATGACTCAACACGACTCGGTATACCCATTTTGTGACCAACTACAGGATCACCACTCCCAGATTCATCACCATAGAATCCGAGTTCCCCGCAAGGAACCAAGCCTCTCAACAAGCCCGGAGTCAACAACATCATTGGAACTCAGTCCGTTCATCACTAGGCATCGGCCTTTCATGAATGCATGCACACCAAGCATGCATCATAATCAACATAGCAACAACAGCATCATATATTCATGTTATCATCATCATTAACACATTCTATCACAAAAGCATATCACATCATGCCACATAATCAAACACAGTATTATCACACTCTACTAATATCTATACCACTCAAAGCAACGGGAAATGATCCCTCGTATACCATTCATCAGCTAAGTTACCTCGCTCAGCCTAACCAACCAAAAACTGCACAACAACAGCCCAGGAAAGACCACAAGTCTGCCCATACGCGTATTGCCTATGCCCATACGCGTATTGCCCACGCCTGACCAAATCCATACGCGTATTGCCATGTCCATACGCGTATGCTACGCGTATCACATTCCCATACGTGTACCAACAGAGACCAAAACACGTTCAAAACATCATCTTCCTCATCCATACGCGTATTGCCTAGTGCCATACGCGTACCAGCAATCTCATACGCGTATTGCCTAGTGCCATACGCGTATGACCAGAAACCAGATTTACAGATCTGCAATGGCTTTTTCTGCTACGAGATCTATCCAAATTCATCCTTCCACAGTCCAAATTCCACACAAAATCACTCATATCATCTAATACAAATAGTCCCCTATTCGATTTCACAAATCCTAACATCATTGCATATAATTTCTACGAATTCCTTCGATTAAAATCCCAATTTCGTTCATCCAATATTTCACCATTTTCAGCATATTATTGTTTAATAAGGTTCAGACCCCTTACCTCTTTGGATTGAAGGAAGCTCTGAGCAATCTTTGGCCTTTTCCTCTTCCTTCTCTTTCTCTTCAGCGTTTCTCCCCCTTTCTCTGACTCTGAGGCAAAACACGTGAAAAAACCTGAGTCCTCACTTTGGCCTCTTTTATCCAATTTCCACTTTTACCCTTCCACTCTTCATATTCCATTTATTTCATTTATTTAATTATTATTAAAATTAAATAACATCTATAATAATAATAAAAAATAATCCAATAATTCAACTTTATTTAATTAAATTAATAAAATAATATTAACTCACTTAAATAATTCTCTTATTTTAATCGGGGTGTTACAGCCCGCACAAAGCAAGATTGAAAGTTGGACTTCATTTTCTAAGTATACAAGTCTCAAGGGTCTCAGGGGGGTCCAAGTATCTTATTATGGTCCTCAGTTTATGAGTGAAGGATTCAAAGCTATCAGAGTGTTCATCTGGATTTAATCAGAAATTAGGGTTTCATGGCTACCTGCAACAGGCAATGTTTGGTTGGAAGTAGAGGATCTCATCCATGTCATGAGTAGAGAGGCATCTTGGCCTAGGAAGATTCACAATTATCTTAGAAAGATCCATTGGCAATCAGTGCAATCAGTTCCTGATCATTTTGCCCTAAAACTAGGGTTTGGTATAAAATCAGTTTATTTCTGATTCTTTGGGTGAAACTCTTTTCCGTGGCCCTCCATATGTCCACAAGGGTCTACATACAAAAAATCAGCTCTTTATTTGAGCTAGAAGTGCTTCAATTGATCAATGGAATCGGGAATCAGACAGTTTGGGAAAAGTCAACTATAGGGCCAGAAAAGTCAACTCCTGACACTTTGAGAGCGGAATCTCAAAATCCATGCCTAAGGGATCCTACATGTGAAATTTCATCAAGGTTGGATCATGGATTCATCATTTAATCAGGAATTGGAAAGGTTACTTAATTTGGAAATGGTTGACTTTCCATTTAGGGCAAGTTTTCATGATCGTTGCACTCACTTTAAGCCCATTTTGCATCAAGATAAAAGCTCCATTTGAAAATTTCTACAACATTAAAGTTTTTCCTCTTGTTCCAAGCTTTCTAGAGATATAAAGTTTGCTCCTTTTGGATTAGAATTGAGAAAGTTATGCTTAGTCAAAGTGAGACATTTTTCTTGCACTTCAAGGCATTATTTGAAAATACTTTCTTCACAAAAATTGTACCTTGCCATGTACTATTTCACATCCTTTTGGAATCATCTCATTTGGATCCATGGTTTGACAGATACATTCATTTAAAGTGGGCACCATGACTTGATTTTCTAGGCAGATTTTGGGCCTGGTTGACCCAATCAGATTTTCTAAGCATGCTGCACCAACCAGTCACGTTTTTTTACCTCTTTTGTCCATGCATTGGACATCCATTCACTTAAGTTTGGCCCAAAATAACAACATTTTACACCTCACTTCACACTTTTATTCTTTTGGATAAATCACTTATTAAAAAAGCCCATGAGAACACCTAATCCACCCTATTTAAGAAGCTGAAACCCTAACCCTAAAGGAGCATTAGAATTTTGTGGCAAGGAGGCAAAGCTTCATCACATATCAGATTCCATTCCACTTCTATTTTCCATTAGGTAATCATCTCTTCCATGGCCATGTTTTGATATATCTACGCTTGCTTACCATGTTCATCACCATTAATCCTTCCATTTTCGTATTTCTTTTTCTTATTTAAAATATTTTCTTCGTCCATAAAATTACCCAAAAATATTTTCCACTTTTCTTAACGTTTTATTTAATTTTATATAATTTTTATTTTCGTATTTTTTTAATATTAATATTTTATTTTAATTATTTATTCTAACTGGTCCGTTTTAACACACTTTTTTTATTGATTTTACTTTTATGACTTAAAATTATTGTTAGCATTTGATTTTTGGGATGAAGGTTGACCACTGTCTCATGGTCAACCTGACCTTTTCTTGTAATTTTATTTTACATTTTCAATTTATTTTGGATTTATTTTTGACTTAGTTTGGTTGGTGGACTTTTAATTTGACTTCTGTTTCATTTTAATTAATTTATGTACCAATTTTTGTTATTCTTAAAATCTTTTTGGGGGATGATGATGTCCTGACCTCACCTTATTTAGTTTAATTTTTCATAATTTTCTTGATTAATTTGCTATTTATTTGTTATTTTTTAAGTTGACTTGAATTTTCAGTTGACTTCTTTATGATCGATGGTTGACTTAGGGATTGCTTATGGCAATTGAAGAGATCTTTTGATCTTCCCTTGTTCATCTCATATGCCATGTATTAGAGGCCTTTTACCTTGATTTTATTTGGTCCTTACCTCATTTCTTGATTAAATTATTCAGTGGACCCTTCGTGTGCATATTTTCATCTGTTTGATTCATCTGTTATCTTTTATACTTGTTTCTCTCATTCATGCTTTCTATTGCTTGATTATCTAACATGTTCATACTCCCATGCATTGTTTAAATGCTCCATTATTTTATTCTTTGGTTTGATTATATATTTCTTATTTATCCGGTCTGATTGATAACTGTTGCCTACTTGTATGATGTATGAGGCATATATTCTATTGTT